>NC_134676.1:86543328-86643648 GCF_030463565.1 Pelecanus crispus
CCCATGGCCCCTTGGGAGCCCCTATGTCCCCTCTGGAGCCCCTATAGCCCCTATGGAGCCCCTATGGCCCCCAGAGACCCCCTATAGCCCCTATAGCCCCCCCCCAGCCCCTACAGACCCCACAGACCCCCAAGCCCCTCTGGACCCCCAAGCCCCCCCCAGCCCCTAGGGAGCCCCCATGGCCCCTAGGGAGCCCCCATAGCCCCTATGGAGCCCCTATGGCCCCCAGAGACCCCCTATAGCCCCCCCCCCAGCCCCTACAGACCCCACAGACCCCCAAGCCCCTCTGGACCCCCGAGCCCCCCCCCAGCCCCTAGGGAGCCCCCATGGCCCCTAGGGAGCCCCCATAGCCCCTATGGAGCCCCTATGGCCCCCAGAGACCCCCTATAGCCCCTATAGCCTCCCCCCAGCCCGTAGAGACCCCACAGACCCCCAAGCCCCTCTGGACCCCCGAGCCCCCCCCAGCCCCTAGGGAGCCCCCATGGCCCCTAGGGAGCCCCTATAGCCCCCCTATGGCCCTCATAGACCCCCCTATAGCCCCTATAGCCCCCCCCCAGCCCCTACAGACCCCACAGACCCCCAAGCCCCTCTGGACCCCCGAGCCCCCCCCCAGCCCCTAGGGAGCCCCTATAGCCCCTATGGAGCCCCTATGGCCCCCAGAGACCCCCTATAGCCCCCCCCCCCCCAGCCCCTACAGACCCCACAGACCCCCAAGCCCCTCTGGACCCCCGAGCCCCCCCCCAGCCCCTAGGGAGCCCCCATGGCCCCTAGGGAGCTCCCATAGCCCCTATGGAGCCCCTATGGCCCCCAGAGACCCCCTATAGCCCTATAGCCTCCCCCCAGCCCGTAGAGACCCCACAGACCCCCAAGCCCCTCTGGACCCCCAAGCCCCCCCCAGCCCCTAGGGAGCCCCCATGGCCCCTATGGAGCCCCCATGGCCCCTATGGAGCCCCTATGGCCCCTATAGGCCACCCCGGCCCCTATGGCCCCCATACCCCCCGGCCCCAGTGACATCAGCGGGTGCCGCTGGCCGCCCGGGCCCGGGGCGGGGGTGACTCAGGGGCAGGCCCGGCCGGTTCCCCCGCGTCCCCCGGCCCCCCCGGCCCCCCCGGGCCACCCCGGGCCCCCCCTGGGCTACCGGGGCCGGAAAGACGAGCCCCGCCCCACCCGCTATAGGCACCCGGCACCTGCCATAGGCACCCGGCGCCCGCACGTAGACGGGGCCAGGCGCCCGGTGACCCCGCTGATACCCGCCCCCCGGGGACCCGGGTCTGTGCGGTCCATAGGGGCTATAGGGGCTCCATAGGGGCTATAGGGGGTCTAGAGGGTCTGTAGGGGCTCCATAGGGGCCATAGGGGGTCTAGGGGTCTGTAGGGGCTTTGCGGGTCCATAGGGGTTTTGGAGGTTCTATGGGGTCCATAGGGGCTTGGGGGGTCCATAGGGCCTCCATAGGGACTATAGGGGGTCTATGGGGTCCATAGGGGCTTTGGGGATCTGTGGGGTCCATAGGGGCTTGGGGAGTCCGTAGGGGCTAGAGGGGCTCCATAGGGACCATAGGGGGTCTCAGGGGTCTGTAGGGGCTTTGGGGAGTTCTGTGGGGTCCATAGGGGCTGGGGTGGTCCATAGGTGCTATAGGAGCTCCATAGGGACTATAGGGGGTCTAGGGGGGTCTGTAGGGGCTTTGGGGGGGGTGTCTATGGGGTCCATAGGGGCTTGGGGTGTCCGTAGGGGCTATAGGGGCTCCACAGGGACTATAGGAGGTCTATGGGGTCTGTAGGGGCTTTGGGGGGGGGGGTCTATGGGGTCCATAGGGCTTGGGGTGTCCGTAGGGGCTATAGGTGCTCCCTGGGAACTATGGAGGCCATACAGGCTCCATAGGGACTAGAGAAGCCATAGGGGCTCCATAGGGGCTGGGGGGGGGGTCTCGGGGGGTCCATAGGTGCTTTGGGGGGGGTCTATGGGGTCCATAGGGGCTGGGCAGGTCCATAGCAGCTGCTCGAGGGGCTCCATAGGGACTATAGGGGCTCCATAGGGAGTACAGGGGGTTCAGAGGGGCTGGGGGGCTCTAGGGGGTCCACAGGGTCACCCTGCTGGCCCCCCCCCCAGGGGACGGGGATGTGCTGGGAGGGGGCTGAGGCGGGGAGGGACGGGGGTCCCCATGTCACCTGCGGCCCCCACGTCCCCCCACGTCCCATGTCCCTATTCACCCCCTGTCCCCCCACCCCAATGTCCCCACGTCCCCCCATGTCCCTCCATGTCCCCACATCCATGTCCCAGTGTCCCCCCATCGGTGTCCCCACATCCCAATGTCCCCATGGCCCCACATCCCCCATGTCCCGATGTCCCCCACGTCCCTGTGTCCCAATGTCCCCATATCCCAATGTCCCCACGTCCCCCCATGTCCCCACGTCCCCCCACCCCAATGTCCCCCCACCCCAATGTCCCACATCCCAATGTCCCCACGTCCCAATGTCCCCCCACATCCTGCCATGTCCCCACGTCCCCACCCCAATGTCCCCACATCCCAATGTCCCCATGATGTCCCCCACGTCCCTCCATGTCCTCACATCCCCATGTCCCCCTGTCCCCCCACCCCAACGTCCCCACATCCCAATGTCCCCCCATGTCCCCATGTCCCCCCATGTCCCCCTGTCCCCCCACCCCAACGTCCCCACGTCCCAATGTCCCCCTATGTCCCCATGTCCCCCTGTCCCCCTACCCCAATGTCCCCAATGTCTCCAATGTCCCCCGTCCCAATGTCCCCCCATGTCCCCCCATGTCCCCCCATGTCCCCCTGTCCCCCCACCCCAATGTCCCCACATCCCCACATCTCAATGTCCCTGCGTCCCCATGTCCCCGTGTCCCCCCGTCCCCCTGTGTCCCCCCACGTCCCCCCGTGTCCCCACATCCCCCCCCCCAATGTCCCCAATGTCCCCGCGTCCCCCAGCGTCCCCGGGCCGGGGCGGGGGCTCCCCGTTATTTCCCAACCCGGCGCCCGACCGACCGGCTCCGACACCGGCCCCGGCACAACCGGTCCCGCCGGTCCCGGCAACACCTCCCGGGGCGGGACAGCCGGCGACGCGCAGCCGGCACCGCACGGCACAACCGCCGCGGCACAGCCGGCACGGCACAGCCGGCACCGCACGGCACAGCTGGCACCGCACAACCACGGTCACGGCGCAACCGGCACCGCACAACGTCCACGGCACAACCACGGTCACGGCACAACCACGGTCACGGCACAACCGGCACCGCACAACCGGCACGGCACAACGTCCACCGCACGACGTCCACGGCACAACTGGCACCGCACAACCGCCACGACGCAACCGGCCCGGCATAACAGCCCCGGCACAACCGCCCTGGCGCAGCCGGTGATGCTCAACCGGCAACAACCGGCCTCACCGACAGCAACCGGCGGCGTGTAACCGGCGACGGACGGTGGTAGCGCATGGCTCGGTGACGGCGCGGGGACGGTGACACTGCTGGGGGACGGGACGCCGGGGCTCAGTGACGCCGAGTGACGGGTGACACCGGTTTCACAGACGCCGGATCGCGGTGATCGGCGCGGTGATGGTGACACCGGGTCTTGGTGACGCCAAGTGACGGGTGACGCCAGTTTCGCTGACGCCAGATCGCGGTGATCGGCGCAGTGACGGTGACGCTGGGTCTCGGTGACGCCAAGTGACGGGTGACGCCGGTTTTGCTGACTCCGGATCGCGGTGATCGGCACGGTGACGGCGACACCGGGGCTTGGTAACCACAAGGCTGACGCCGGAGCTGGGATCGAGCTCTGGGATGGACTGAGGGTGCCGGAACCGGTGACAGGATCCACTCGGGGGATCCAGTGGTGAAACCTATTGGGGGAACCGGCACCAAATTCACCGAAGATCTGGGATCTGGTGTTGAAATTCACCGGAGAGCTGGGATCCGGCACCAAAATTCACCAAGGATCAGGTCTCTGTCCTTGAAATCAACCAGAGATCTGGGATCTACTTCCAAAACTGACCAGGAATCTGGGATCGGGCGCTGAAATTCACCAGAGATCCGGGATCCGGCGCCAAAATTCACAAGGATCAGGTCTCCGTCCTTGCAATTAACCAGAGATCTGGGATCTACTACCGAAACTGACCAGGAATCCGGGATCTGGCGCCAAAATTCACCAAGGATCAGGTCTCCGTCCTTGCAATTGACCAGAGATCTGGGATCTACTACTGAAACTGGCCAGGGATCCGGGATCTGGTGCTGAAATTGACCGGATACGCGGGATCCGGTGCTGAAACGGACCCAAGGTTGGGGGATCCAGCACGGCAATCAAGCCGAGACCTGCGATCTGGCCTCAAACTGAGCAGGGATCCGGGATCCAGCGCTGAAATCGAGCAAATACCTTTGATCTGGGGCCGAAAACCCATCAGCGGGTCAGGGATCTGGCGCTGAAGCTGACCGAATAGCTGTGATCTGGCAGCAAAATTGACCCGGGGATCTGGGATCCGGGACTGAAGCCCACCGGGGATCTGGGATCCAGAACTGAAGCCGACCAGGGATCTGGGATCCAGTGCTGAAATCATCCAAATATCTGTGATCCGGACCTGAAATCGCCCGGAGCTCAGGGACCCGGCACCAAAACCTGACTGGGGATCTGGGATCTGACACCAAAACCTGACTGGGGGTCTGGGATCTGGCACTAAAACTGATCGGAGATCTAGGATCCAACACCAAAACCTGACCGGGGATCTGGGATCCAACACCAAAACTGGCCAGAGATCTGGGATCCGACACCAAAACCTACCTGGGATCTGGTGCCGGAATTGACCAAATACCCGCGATCTGGCATCAAATTTGACCAGGGATCTGGCATCCGGCCCCCAAACTGCCCAAGGATTTGGGGATCTAGTGCCGAGGCCGACCGGGGATCTGGGATCCATCACCAACTTGGGACCTGGGAATCAGGCACCGACACCCACCGGGGATCGGCAATCCGGCGCCGGGCCGGCCGAAGGCTGGTGGAGCCGGTAGGGATCAGGGCCGGAGCGTCGTCGCGGGGATCCGTCGGGGGATCGGGGATCGAGTGGCGGCCATGCCCCGCGCTTTCCTGGTGAAGAAGCCGTGCGTGGCCACGGCCAAACGCAACTGGAGCGAGCTGCCGGATGAGCAGCGGGCGGAGATCTACGTCCCCAGTACGGGGGGGGACCGGGGCTTTGGGGGGACCGGGGGGTTTGGGGGGGACCCAGGGGTGCAGGGGGGGACCCAGGGGTGCAGGGGGCACCCAGGAGTTCGGGGGGACCCAGGAATCGGGGGGGACCCAGGGGTGTGGGGGGGGATCCAGGGGTTTGGGGGGACCCAGGGGATCAGGGCAGAGCCAGGAATTCGGGGGGACCCAGGAGTTTGGGGGGGACCCAGGGGTTCGGGCGGACCCAGGGATTTGGGGGGCACCCAGGGGTTCAAGGGGGACCCAGGGGTTTAGGGGGAACCCAGGAATCTGGGGGGACGCAGGGGTGTGGGGGGATCCAGGGGTTTGGGGAGACCCAGGGGTTTGGGGGGGGATCCAGGGGTTCAGGGGGACCCAAGGGTATGGGGGGCACCCAGGAGTTTGGGGGCACCCAGGGGTTTGGGGGGTCCCCAGGGGTTTGGGGGGCTCCCAGGTGTTTGGGGGTACCCAGGGGTTTGGGGGTGCCCCAGGTGTTTTGAGGAGGCCCCAAGGGTTTGGGGGGGACCCAGGGGTTTGGGGGCACCCAGGGTTTGGGGGGCACCCAGGTGTTTGGGGGGGCTGCAGGGGTTTGGAGGGGCCCCAGGTGTTTGGGGGGCTCCCAGGTGTTTTGAGGAGGCCCCAGGTGTTTGGGGGGGACCCAGGGGTTTGGGGGCACCCAGGTGTTTGGGGGGGCCCCAGGGGTTTGGGGGGCACCCAGGGGTTTGGGGGGCTCCCAGGTGTTTTGGGAGGCCCCCAGGTGTCTGGGGGGCACCCAAGGTTTGGGGGGGCTGCAGGTGTTTGGGGGGGGACCCAGGGGTTCAGGGGGGACCCAGGGGTTCAAGGGGGCCCCAGGTGTTTGGGGGGCACCCAGGTGTTTGGGGGGGACCCAGGGGTTTTTGGGGGGCCCCAGGGGTTCAGGGGGGACCCAGGGGTTCAGGGGGGACCCAGGGGTTTGGGGGGCACCCAGGGGTTTGGAGGTTTGGGGGGGCCCCAGGTGTTTTGGGGGGGCTGCAGGTGTTTGGGTGACACCCAGGGGTTTGGGGGCACCCAGGTGTTTGGGGGGCCCCAGGGGTTCAAGGGGGCCCCAGGGGTTTGGGGGGCTCCCAGGTGTTTGGGGGACACCCAGGGGTTTGGGGGGGACCCAGGTGTTTTTGGGGGGCCCCAGGTGTTTGGGGGGGCTGCAGGGGTTTGGGGGGGACTCAGGTGTTTTTTGAGGGCCCCAGGGGTTTGGGGGGGCCCCAGGGGTTTGGAGGGGGCCCCAGGGGTTTGGGGGGGCCCAGGGTTTGGGGGGGCCCAGTGTTTGGGGGCCCCTGCGCCCGGGGCGGCAGGCGTGGGGCGGTGATTAACCCCTAATGACAGAGCTGGGGGGCAGCCCCGCCCGGGTGGGGCAGGAGCCACGCGGCCGCCACCCAGCGGGGCCCCACCCGGCCCCGCCCGGACGCCTGGGTGCCCCCAAACCCCTGGGTGCCCCCCCAAACCCCTGGGTGCCCCCAAACCCCTGGGTGCCCCCCCAAATCCCTGGGTGCCCCCCTAACTGCCTGGGTGCCCCCAAACCCCTGGGTCCCCCCCAAACCCTGGGTGCCCCCCCAAACTCCTGGGTGCCCCCCCGAACCCCTGGGTGCCCCCCCGAACCCCTGGGTGCCCCCCCAAAAAACCTGGGTGCCCCCAAACCCCTGGGTGCCCCCCCAAACCCCTGGATGCCCCCCCGAACCCCTGGGTGCCCCCCCAAAAAACCTGGGTGCCCCCAAACCCCTGGGTGCCCCCCCAAACCCTGGGTGCCCCCCCGAACCCCTGGGTGCCCCCCCAAAAACCCTGGGTGCCCCCCCGAACCCCTGGGTGCCCCCCCAAAAAACCTGGGTGCCCCCCCCAAACCCCTGGGTGCCCCCCTAAATGCCTGGGTGCCCCCCGAACCACTGGGGCTCCCCTGAACTCCTGGGTCATCCCCCCCCCGAACGCTTGGGTCCCCCCCAAACCCCTGGGTCCCCCCCCAAAAACCTGGGTGCCCCCCCCAAAACCTGGGTGCCCCCAAATCCCTGGGTCCCCCTGAACCCCCTGGGTCCCCCCCAAACCCCTCGGTCGCCCCCCCCCCAAACACTTGGGTCCCCCCCAAACCCCTCGGTCGTCCCCCCCCCAAACACTTGGGTGCCCCCCAAACACTTGGGTGTCCCCCCCCAACCCCCGGGTCCCCCCCAGACGCCTGGGTGCCCCCCCCAAATGCTTGGGGTCCCCCTCCCAAATCTCTGGGTGCACCCCCAAATTCCTGGGTGCCCCCCAAATTCCTGTGTACCCCCCAAATTCCTGGGTGCCCCCCAAATTCCTGGGTCCCCCCCCGCACCCCTGGGTCCTTCCGGGGGTCACAGGGGTCAACAGGACCCCAGGGGGTACCCCCAGGGTGGGGGTCAGGGTGCCCGGACCCCTGGGTCCCACGCTTGGGGGGGGGGGGGGTGGGGAGGAATTTTTGGGGTGCCTGGGCCCGCCCGGACGCCTGGGTCCCCGCCAGGCCCTGGGGGGGGTGGGGGTGGGGTGTCCGTGTGTCTGTCCGGCCCCCCCCACCCCCCCCCACCCAGCACCCTGGGGCCCCACGCGGGTGACACCCACCGGAACCCCGTAATTTGGGGTGTCGCGGCCAGAGCCGCTCGACCGGTTGGGGGAAGCCTCAAATGGCGGGGGTGGGGGGTGGGGAGGGGCCCCCCCAAAATCTCCTCCTCCTGCCCTGGGGTTTGGGGGGGGCCCTGGGGGGGGCTGGGGTGGGGGGGGCGTATGGGGGGGGGGCATTGGGTGGGGTCAGGTTGGGGGGGGGGCAGGTTTGGGGGGTCCCTACTGAGGGGTTCACATTTGGGGGGGCCATTTTGTGGGGGTCGTATTGGGGGGGGTCCCCATGGGGGGGGTGAGGTTGGGGGGGATCACGCTTGGGGGTCCCTACTGAGGGGTTCACATTTGGGGGGGTCATTTTGTGGGGGTCGTATTGGGGGGGGGTCCCCATGGGGGGGGTGAGGTGGGGGGGGTCACGTTTGGGGGTCCCTACTGAGGGGTTCACATTTGGGGGGGTCATTTTGTGGGGGTCGTATTGGGGGGGGTCCCCATGGGGGGGGTGAGGTGGGGGGGGTCACGTTTGGGGGTCCCTACTGAGGGGTTCACATTTGGGGGGGTCATTTTGTGGGGGTCGTATTGGGGGGGCACATTTGGGGGTCCCCATGGGGGGGGATCACGTTTGGGGGGCCCCATGGGGGGGCACTTTATGGGGGTCGTATTAGGGGGGGTCCCCATTGAGGGGGGGTCAAATTTTGGGGAAGGGTCACATTTGCGGGGCCCCATGGGTGGTTGAGGTTGGGGGGGGTCACGTGTGGGGGCCCCATGGGGGGGCACTTTGGGGGGGATCCCACTGAGGGGGGATCAGGTTGGGGGGTCACGTTTGGGGGTCCCTACTGAGTGGTTCACATTTGGGGGGGCCATTTTGTGGGGGTCGTATTGGGGGGGTCCCCATGGGGGGGGTGAGGTTGGGGGGGGTCACGTTTGGGGGTCCCTACTGAGGGGTTCACATTTGGGGGGGCCATTTTGTGGGGGTCGTATTGGGGGGGTCCCCATGGGGGGGGTGAGGTTGGGGGGGGGTCACGTTTGGGGGGGCACTTTGGGGGGATCCCATTGAGAGGGGGGTGTCAGGTTGGGAGGGTCACATTTGGGGGTCCCTACTGAGGGGTTCACATTTGGGGGGGCCGTTTTGTGGGGGTTGTATTGGGGGGCACATTTGGGGGTCCCCATGGGGGGGCCACGTTTGGGGGGCCCCATGGGGGGGCACTTTGGGGGGGACCCCATTGAAGGGGGGGTCAGGTTGGGGGGGTCACATTTGGGGGTCCCTGAGGGGGGTCCCCATTTGGGGGCACATTTTGGGGGCCCATTAGGGGGGATCCCATTGGGGGTCCCATGGGGGGGGTCCCCATTTGGGGGACCATTTTGGGGGGCCCATTAGGGGGGATCCCATTGGGGGGGATCCCATTGGGGGGGGTCCCCACTTGAGGGGCCATTTTGGGGGGGCCATTGGGGGGGATCCCACTAGGGCGATCCCATTGCAGTGTGGGGGGGTCCTCATTACTGGGGTCCCCATTTGGGGGGCTTCCCCACTGTGGGGTGCCCCTCTCGGGGGTGCTGTATTTGGGGGTGCAGCCCCCTCCTACACCCCCTAACCAGTGCCCCCCCCCCCCAGTTTGCTTGGGGGGCTGCCCCCTGCGCAGGGACCCCGAGCCGGCGGTGGGGGAGGCCCCCGCGTCCCCCGTGTCCCCCCTCGACATGACCCTGCCCCCCCCGACCCCCCGCGCCCCCCACGGCCCCTTCCTGCACCCCAAGGGCAAGGTAAGGGGGGGGGAAATGTGGGGGTCCCCGGGGGGGGCTGGGGGTCCCCAAGTTGGGGTGTGCCAGGGTCTGGGGGGGGCTGGTGGCTGGGAGGGGTCCCTAAATTGGGGGGGGGGGGGTTGTGACTGGGGGTTCCCATGATTTGGGGGGTCCCCAAGGTGGGGGGGGGTGCCCAAGGGGGGGGGGGGTCCCCAAGGAGTGGGGGGGTGGTGGGGCTGGGGGGCCCAAAAGTGTGGGGGGGTCCCCCTGACTGGAGGGCGTCCCCAAGGTGGGGGGGTCTCCAAGGTGGGGGGGGGTTCTGGGGCTGGGGGGTGCCAAAAGTGGGGGATCCCCGTGACTGGGGGTCCCCAAACTGCGGGGTTCCTTTGGGTGGGGGTCCCCATGACCAAGGGTCCCCATAAATGGGGGGTCCCCATGATAGGGGGTCCCCAAAACGGGGTGTCCCTGTGGGTGGGGGTCCCCATGACCACGGGTCCCAAGCTGGGGGGGGGTCCCCATGATGGGGGGGGTCCCCAAACTGGGGTGACCCTGTGGTTGGGGGTCTTCATGACCTGGGGTCCCCATAAATGGGGGGTCCCCATGAGCGGGGTTCCCCAAACTGGGGTGTCCTTGTGACTGGGGGTCCCCATGACCAAGGGTCCCAAGCTGGGGGGGGGGTCCCCATGACCAAGGGTCCCCATAAATGGGGGGTCCCCACGACGGGGTGTCCCCAAACTGGGGTGTCCCTGTGGCTGGGGGTCCCCATGACCTGGGGTCCCAAGCTGGGGGGGGGGGATCCCCGTGACTTGGGGTCCCCATGACTGGGGGGGTCCCCAAAGTGGGGTGTCCCTGTGGGTGGGGGTCCTCATGACCTGGGGTCCCCATAAATGGGGGGTCCCATGATAGGGGGGTCCCCCTAAACCAGGGTGTCCTTGTGACTGGGGGTCCCCATGACCAAGGGTCCCAAGCTGGGGGGGTCCCCATGACTGGGGGTCCTCTTTAGGGGTGGGGGTCCCCATGACCTGGGGTGCCCTTTAGGGGTGCGGGTGGGGGTCCCCTGGGCACCTGGGTCCCCTTTAGGGGTGAGGGTGGGGGTCCCCCCGATGCCTGGGTCCCCTTTAGGGCTGTGGGTCCCCCAGACACCTGGGTCCCCCCAGGCTGACACCCCCCCCCCCCCCAATCTCTCGGCAGGTTGCCTCCGGCCCCCTGGGTGCCCCCATCCCCCCAGGCCTCCCCATGGCTGGGGGGGGTCCCCATGACCTGGGGTCCCCTTTAGGGGTGCGGGTCCCCTGGACACCTGGGTCCCCTTTAGGGGTGCGGGTGGGGGTCCCCATGACCTGGGGTCCCCTTTAGGGCTGTGTGTAGGGTCCCCTGGACACCTGGGTCCCCCCAGGCTGACACCCCCCCCCCCAATCTCTCTGCAGGTGCCCTCTGGCCCCCTGGGTGCCCTCATCCCCCCGGGCCTCCCGATGGCTGGGGGGGGGTCCCCATGACCTGGGGTCCCCTTTAGGGGTGCGGGTGGGGGTCCCCATGACCTGGGGTCCCCTTTAGAGCTGTGGGTGGGGGTCCCCATGACCTGGGGTCCCCTTTAGGGGTGCGGGTGGGGGTCCCCATGACCTGGGGTCCCCTTTAGAGCTGTGGGTGGGGGTCCCCATGACCTGGGGTCCCCTTTAGGGGTGCGGGTGGGGGTCCCCTGGACACCTGGGTCCCCCCAAGCTGACCCCCCCCCCCCAATCTCTCGGCAGGTGCCCTCCGGCCCCCTGGGTGCCCCCATCCCCCCGGGCCTCCCCATGGCTGGGGGGGTGCCGGGGGGGGTGCCGGTGGCTGGGGGGGTGCCGGGGGGCACGGAGCTCTTCTCCTGCCCCGTGTGCCAGAAGAGCTTCGGGTTCCAGCGGATGCTGAACCGGCACCTGAAGTGCCACAGCGAGGTGAAGCGGCACCTCTGCCCCTACTGCGGGAAGGGCTTCAACGACACCTTCGACCTCAAGCGGCACGTCCGCACCCACACCGGTGCGGGGGGGGGTGGGGTGGGGTGGGGGGATGGGGTGGGATGGGATGGAGATGAGGATGGGGATGGGATGGGATGGGATGGGGGTGGGATGGGGGTGGGATGGGATGGGATGGAGATGGGATGGGATGGGGATGAGGATGGAGATGAGGATGGGGATGGGATGAGGATGGGATGGGGATGAGGATGGGATGGGGATGGGGATTGGTATAGGATGGGGATGGGATGGGATGGGATGGAGATGAGGATGGGGATGGGATGGGATGGGATGGGATGGGGATTAGGATGGGGATGGGGATGGGATTGGGATGGGATGGGGATGAAGATGAGGATTGGGATGGGATGGGATGGGATGGAGATGAGGATGGGATGGGATGGGTTGGGATGGGGATGGGGATGGAGATGGGATGGGGATGGGGTGGAGATTGGGATGGGATGGGATGGGATGGAGCTGAGGATGGGGATGGGATGGAGCCGACGATGGGATGGGATGGGTTGCGATGGGGATGGGGATGAAGATGAGGATGGGGATGGGATGGGGTGGAGATTGGGATAGGATGGGGTGGAGATTGGGATGGGATGGGGTGGAGATGAGGATGGGGATGGGGTGGAGATTGGGATGGGATGGGGATGAAGATGAAGACTGGGATGGGATGGGATGGGATGGGATGGGATGGGATGGGATGGAGCTGAGGATGGGATGGGATGGGTTGGGATGGGGATGGAGATGAGGATGGGGATGGGGATGGGATGGGGTGGAGATTGGGATGGGATGGGGTGGAGATGAGGATGGGGATGGGGTGGGGATGGGATGGGATGGGGATGAAGATGAGGACTGGGATGGGATGGAGATGAGGATGGGATGGGTTGGGATGGGGATGGGGATGGAGATGAGGATGGGGATGGGATGGGATAGGGATGGAGATGAGGATGGGGATGGAGATGGGATAAGGACAAGGATGGGATGGGGTTGGGGTTGGGAAAAAAAAGGGACATGGAAGGAGATGAGGATGAAGATGAGGATGGGGAGGGGATGGGATGGGATGGGCATTGGAAGGGTTGGGATGGGGATGCAGATAAGGATGGGGATGGGATGGGGATAGGGTTGAGAATGGATGGGAATGGGATGGAAAGGGATGGGATAGGGACAGGGATGGGGATGGGATGGGATGGGGCTGGGAAGGGATGGGAACAAGGATGGGATGGGAAGGGATGGAGATGAGGATGGGGTGGGACTGAGGATGGGGCATTCATCTCGGATGGGGACAAAGACGGGATAGGGATGGGATGGGTGTGGGACAGGCTGGGGATGGGATGGGGAAGGTTGGGATGGAGACAGGGATGAGGATGGGGACATTTGGGATGGGGATGGAGACGAGGAAAGGATGGGGATGGAGATGGGAATGGGGACAGCAATGGAATGGGGCTGGAGGAAGAGGAACGAGGCTGGGGATTTAGACAGGAGAGGGATGGGATGGGGCCAGGGATGGGAATGGGAATGGAGATGGGGATGAAGATGGGGATGGAGATGGAATGGGGCTGGAGAGAGAGGCATGGGGCTGGGGATTTGGACAGGAGAGGGATGCGATGGAGCCAGGGACAGAGACAGGGATGGGGCCAGGGATGGGAATGGGAATGGGAATGGAGATGGGAAGGGGAATGTGGAGAGTGATGGAATGGGGCTGGAGAGAGAGGAATGGGGATGGGGATGGGGACAGGAGAGGGATGGAGCCAGGGACAGAGGCAGGGATGGGAATGGGGATGGAGATAGGAAAGGAGATGGGAAAGATGGGAATGGAGATGGGGACAGCGATGGAGAGAGAGGAACAGAGACGGGAATTTGGAGAGGACAGGGATGGGATGGGGCGAGGGATGGGAATGGGAATGGAGATGGGAATGGGAATGTTGACAGCGATGGAATGGGGATGGAGACAGAGGAATGGGGCTGGGGATTTGGACAGGACAGGGATGGGATGGGGATGGAGATGGGAATGGGGATGGAGATGGGAATGGAGATGGGGACAGCAATGGAATAGGGCTGGAGGAAGAGGAATGGGGCTAGGGATTTGGACAGGACAGGGATGGGATGGGGATGGAGATGGGAATGGAGATGGGGACAGCAATGGAATGGGGCTGGAGGAAGAGGAATGGGGCTGGGGATTTGGACAGGACAAGGATGGGATGGAGCCAGGGATGGGAATAGAGATGGGGACAGTGATGGAATTGAGGTGGAGAGAGAGGAACAGAGACGGAGATTTGGACAGGACAGGGATGGGATGGGGCCAGGGACAGAGCCAGGGATGGGGCCAGGGATGGGAATGGGGATGGAGATGGGAATGGAGATGGGGATAGTGATGGAGAGAGAGGAATGGAGATGGGGATTTGGAGAGGACAGGGACGGGATGGGGCCAGGGATGGGAATGGGGATGGGAATGGAGGTGGGGACAGCGATGGAATGGGGATGGAGAGAGAGGAACAGAGACAGAGATTTGGACAGGACAGGGATGGGATGGGGCCAGGGATGGGAATGGGTACGGGGACAGAGATGGAATGGGGCTGGAGAGAGGAACGGAGACGGGGATTTGGACAGGAGAGGGATGGGATGGAGCCAGGGACGGAGCCAGGGATGGGAATGGGGATGGAGATGGGAATGGAGATGGGGACAGCGATGGAGAGGAATGGAGATGGGGATTTGGACAGGATGGGATGGGATAGAGCCAGGGATGGGAATGGTGATGGAGATGGGAATGGGAACGTGGACAGCGATGGAACGGGGATGGAGAGGAACGGAGACGGGGATTTGGACAGGACAGGGATGGGATGGGGCCAGGAATGGGAATGGGGATGGAGATGGGAATGGAAATGGGGACAGCGATGAAGAGAGAGGAAAGGAGATGGGGATTTGGACAGGACAGGGATGGGAATGGGGATGGAGATGGGGATGGGCCGGGGCCAGGACCGGGACCAGGGCCAGGCACAAGATGGGGGTGCCCCCCTAAGCACCCCCCGCGCCCCCCCAGGCGTGCGGCCCTACAAGTGCAGCCTGTGCGAGAAGGCCTTCACGCAGCGCTGCTCGCTGGAGTCCCACCTGAAGAAGATCCACGGCGTGGCCCAGCGCTACGCCTACAAGGAGCGGCGGGCCAAGCTCTACGTCTGCGAGGAGTGCGGGGGCACGGCCGACAGCCAGGACGCCCACCTCGCCCACCTCCGCCAGCGCCACCCCCACAGCCCCCTCCTCGCCAAGCTGGCCCGCAAGGCCGCCGCCGCTCCCCCTCCTCCCCGCCTGGCTAACCCCGCCCCCCGGCTGGCCCCGCCCCCTTAGGGTGGAGACACGCCCACTTTGGGGGGGGCAGGGGATGTGTGTTTGTGCCCCCCCCCCCTTGGGGTAGGGGTCTGGCCACTATGGGAATGACACTAGCTCTCCCCGCCAGGGGGCGCGCTGGCAGGCCACGCCCCCATGGCATGCAAGCCACGCCCACCGGGGAGGGACACGCCCCCCCCCCCTTGGGGGAGCAGGGGTATGGCGAGCATGGGCAGGAAACACCACCTCCACGCCGACAGGGGGCGCGCTTGCAGGCATAGGCCACGCCCCCTCCGGGACAGGGACACGCCCCCTTTGGGGCAGGGACACGCCCCGCCTTGGGGTGCCAGCATGGGAAGCAAAGACCTCCACGCCGCCAGGGGGAGCGCTTACAGGCCACAGGCCCCGCCCCCCCGGCTCTGGCTGTGTCCCATTGGGCCAGCGGTGACGCGCTGACCACGCCCCCTCGTGCACTGGCCCCGCCCCTCGGCAAAGCCCCGCCCCCTCCGAGCGCTCCCCCGCCCCTCGGGCAGGCCCCGCCCCCCGGGCACAGACCACGCCCCCCCGGGCTGGCCCCGCCCCCCCGGCTGCTCCCCGCCCCCCCCCATGGTGCTGCGTCGCGGGGGAGGGGCCTCCATAAAGCTCGTGTGCACCCATAGGCGCCTGTGTTCACCTATAGGCTCCGCCCCCTCCCCTATAGGCTCCTCCCTCCCCTATAGGCTCCCCCCTTCCCCTATAGGCTCCCATTTCCCCCTATAGCCTCCCATGTTCCCCTATAGCCTTCCTCCATCCCCTATAGGCTCCTCTATTTCACCCATAGCCTCCCATGTTCCCCTATAGCCTTCCTCCATCCCCTATAGGCTCCTCTATTTCACCCATAGCCTCCCATGTTCCCCTATAGCCTTCCTCCATCCCCTATAGGCTCCTCTATTTCACCCATAGCCTCCCATGTTCCCCTATAGCCTTCCTCCATCCCCTATAGGCTCCTCTATTTCACCCATAGCCTCCCATGTTCCCCTATAGCCTTCCTCCATCCCCTATAGGCTCCCCTGCTTCCCCCTATAGCCTCCCCCATCCCCTATAGGCTCCCCCATCCACTATAGGCTCCCCTATTTCTTCCCATAGGCTCCTGTATTTTCCCCTATAGCCTCCCCCATCGCCTATGGCCTCCCCCACCCCCTATAGCCTCCTCTATTTCCCCCCCATCCCCTATAGGCTCCCCTATTTCCCCCTATAGCCTCCCCCTTCCCCTATAGCCTCCCCTATGGGCCCCCCCATCCCCTATAGCCTCCCCCTTCCCCTATAGGCTCCCCTATTTCCCCCTATAGCCTCCCCCTTCCCCTATAGCCTCCCCTATGGGCCCCCCCATCCCCTATAGCCTCCCCCTTCCCCTATAGGCTCCCCTATTTCCCCCTATAGCCTCCCCCTTCCCCTATAGCCTCCCCTATGGGCCCCCCATCCCCTATAGCCTCCCCCTTCCCCTATAGGCTCCCCTATTTCCCCCTATAGCCTCCCCCTTCCCCTATAGCCTCCCCTATGGGCCCCCCCTTCCCCTATAGGCTCCCCTTCCTCTATAGGCTCCCCCATTTCCTCCTATAGCCTCTCACCTCCCCTATAAGCTCCCCTATTTCCCCCTATAGCCTCCCCCATCCCTTACAGGCTCCCCCCTACCTGATAGGCTCCCCCCTCCCCTATAGGCTCCCCTATAGCCTCCCCCACCCCCTATAGGCTCCCCTATTTCCCCCTATAGGCTCCCCCCTCCCCTATAGGCTCCCCTATAGCCTCCCCCTCCCCTATAGGCTCCCCTATTTCCCCCTATAGGCTCCCCTGTAGGCTCCCCTATTTCCCCCTATAGGCTCCCCTATAGCCTCCCCCCTCCCCTCTAGGCTCCCCTATTTCCCCCTATAGGCTCCCCCCTCCCCTATAGGCTCCCCCATTTCCCCCGTAGGCCCCCCACCCCTATAGCCCCTATAGGCCCGCTGTTAGTCCAGTCTTTATTGCCCGGCCCCCCCCCGGGCGATGGGGGGGGGTGGGGGGAGGGGGCCCCTCCCCCTCCCGGTTTGTTCCCGTGGGGTGGGGGGGGAGGGGCGCCCCCCCAAACTGTCCAGTCTCAGCCCCGCCCCTTTGGTCACAGGCTCCGCCCCCTCCCCCCCTACCCCCCCGGGGGGGGAGGGGCAGCTGGGGGACCCCCCCCAAACTCCGGGCTCCCCTAAGGCAGCATGGCAGGGACAGGGTTAATATGGGGGGGGGGAGGCGGGGGGCCCCCCCAAAATGTCAGGGGACCCCCAAAAGTGGGGGGCGGAGCCCCCCCAAGAAGGGAAGCCCCGCCCCCAAAAGGGGTGACCCCCCCAAAAGGGGTGACCCCCCAAAATGTGACACCCCCCAAAAAAGGGGGGACCCCCCCAATTGGGGTGACACCCCTCCAATGGGGTGACACCCCCCCACTGGGGTGACCCCCCTCAAAAAAGGGGGGACCCCCCAAAAAAGGGGGGCCCCCCAAAATAGGGGTGACCCCCCCCAAACCGGGGTGAGCCCCCAAAAAAGGGGTGACACCCCCCAAACGTGGTGACCCCCAAAAAAGGGGTCACCCCCCCAAAATTGGGTGACACCCCCCCAATGGGGTGACCCCCCCAAAAAAGGGGTGACCCCCCCAAAATGGCGGGGGTCCCCCAAAATGGCGGCACCCCCAAACAAGGGGACACCCCCCCCAAAAAGAGGGGCGGGGGGGCACCCCCAATCAACACCCCCCCAAACACGGGGTGCCCCCCATTTTCCATCCGACCCCCCCCAATTAAGACAAGCCCCCCCAATTACCACGTGACCCCGCAATTAAGGAGCACCCCCTAATTAAGGGGGGGGGGGGCGCTCTTAAAGGGCCAGCGCGCTATTTGGCAGGGGTGGCGTTTTGGCGGGTTTTTTGGGGGGTGGGTGGGGTTTTTTGGGGGGGGGGGCGTCAGGGGGGTGTGGGGGGTGTGGGGGGTTTTGGGGGGGTCCTGGGGTCCCCCCTTTTTACTCAATTTCGACGATGAGGTCGTCGCCCTCCAGGCTCATGCCGGGGCGCACGTGGAGGCGGGTGACGGTGCCGGCCAGGGGGGCTGTCACCACCGTCTCCATCTTCATGGCGCTCAGGACGCAGAGGGGGGTCCCCCTTGGCCACCGACGCCCCCAAATCCACTCGCACCTCCACCACCTCGCCCGGCATGGGGGCCCCCACCTGCCCCTTGGCCCCCCGGTTCGCTTTCGGGTGCACGTGCATCTCCTGGGGGGGGGGGGGGAGGAATGGGGGGGGGTGAGGAGAGGGGTGCTGGGACCCCCCCAGAACACCCCTGTGTCCCCCTGAAACCCCCAAGACCCCTCTGTGTCCCCCAAGACCTCCCTGTGTCCCCCAGGATCTTCCCATGGCCCCCAGGACCCCCCCAAAACACCCCGGGACCCCCGGGACCCCCCCATGTCCCCCAAGGCCCCCCTATGATCCCTGGGACCCCCCCATGGTCCCTGGGACGCCCCCCCCAAAACTCCCAGGATTCTCCCCCCCCAGGTCCCTTGGGACCCCTCCATGGTCCCTGGGACCCCCCCATGGTCCCTGGGACCCCCCCAAATACCTCTGTGTCCCCCAGGACCCCCCATGGTCCTTGGGACCCCCCCCACAAAACTCCCAGGACCCCCCTGTGTCCCCTGGGACCCCCCGTGTCCCCCGGGACCCCCCATGGTCCCTGGGACCCCCCCCTAGTCCCCCAGATCCCCCCCATGTCCACCAGAACCCCCCTGTGAGCCTCAGGACCCCCTTGTGCCCCCCAAGACTCCCCTGTGTCCCCCAGAACCCCCCCATGGTCCCCAGGACCCACCCCATGGTCCCTGGAACCCCCCCCAACCCCCTCCATGATCCCCAGGACCCCCCTGTGTCCCCCAAGACCCCCTCGTGTCCCCCAGGATCTTCCCATGGCACCCAGGACCCCCCCATGGCCCCTGGGACCCCCCCAAAACTCCCCATGACCCTCAGGACCCCCCCCATGTCCCCCAAGACCCCCCTATGATCCCTGGGACCCCCCCATGGTCCCTGGGACCCCCCCCCCCAAAACTCCCAGGATCCCCCCCCCAGGTCCCTTGGGACCCCCCATGTCCCCTGGGACCCCTCCATGGTCCCTGGGACCCCCCCCCAAGTCCCCCAGAGACCCCCTATGATCCCTGGGACCCCCCCATGGTCCCTGGGACCCCCCCAAACACTTTTGTGTCCCCCAGGACCCCCCATGGTCCTTGGGACCCCCCCCCCAAAACTCCCAGGAGTGCTCCAGCACGAGGATGGAGCACAGTTGCCCATCGAGCTCCAAGAAAATCTCCCCCCATCGTCCCCCTAAACCCCCTCAGACCCCCCAAAACCCCCTCAGACCCCCCCAAAACCCCCCTCAGACCCCTCTCAGACCCCCCAACCCCCCCCTTGCCCCCCCAAACCCCCCTGGCACCCCACTTTCATGGCCTGGGTGTCTCACACGAGGATGGAGCGCAGTTGCCCATCGAGCTCCAAGAAAATCTCCCCCCATCGTCACCTTAAACCCCTCAGACCCCCCAAATCCCCCCCCAGACCCCTCTCAGACCCCCTAGACACCCCAAATCCCCCCCATGCCCCCCCAAACCCCTCTGGCCCCCCACTTTCATGGCCTGGGTGTCTCGCACGAGGATGGAGCGCAGTTGCCCATCGAGCTCCAAGAAAATCTCCCCCAAAACCCCCCTCAGACCCCCCAAATCCCCCCCCGTGCCCCCCCAAAACCCCCCCGGCCCCCCACCTTCATGGCCTGGGTTGTCTCGCATGAGGATGGCACAAGTTGCCCATCGAGCTCCAAGAAAATCTCCCCCCATCGTCACCCTAAACCCCTCAGACCCCTCAAAACCCCCCCTCAGACCCCTCTCAGACTCCCTAGACCCCCCAAATCCCCCCCCGTGCCCCCCCAAACTCCCCCTGGCCCCCCACCTTCATGGCCTGGGTGTCTCGCACGAGGATGGAGCGCAGTTGCCCATCGAGCTCCAAGAAAATCTCCCCCCATCGTCACCCTAAACCCCTCAGACCCCCCAAAACCCCTCAGACCCCCACAAAACCCCCCTCAGACCCCCCCCAAAACCCCCCTCAGACCCCCCAAATCCCCCCCCGTGCCCCCCAGAACCCCCCCGGCCCCCCACCTTCATGGCCTGGGTGTCTCGCACGAGGATGGAGCGCAGCTGCCCGTTGAGCTCGAAGAAAACCTCCCGCTGCCCCGCGGCGTTCAGGTCGCCCAGCGCCAGCGCCTTGATGTGCAGCGTCTTCCCCCGCTCCAGCTCCACCTGCGCGGGCGTGCGAGGGGTGGGCGTGCGAGGGACGGGCGTGCGAGGGGGGTGGCTGGGCACGTGGGGGAGGCTGTGCGAGGGGGCCTGGGGCCGGGCGAGGGGTGCCGGGGGTGCGCACGAGGGCGGGTGAGGGGTGCACGAGGGTGTGGAAGGGGTGCCGGGTGTGCACATGAGCGTGCGAGGGGAGCCAGGGGCGTGCGAGGGGTGCACGAGGGTGTGCAAGGGGTGCTGGGTGTGCACACAGGTGTGCGAGGGGAGCCAGGGGCGTGCGAGGGGTGCATGAGGGTGTGCAAGGGGTGCCGGGTGTGCACACGGGCGTGCGAGGGGAGCCAGGGGCGTGCGAGGGGTGCACAAGGGTGTGCAAGGGGTGTTGGGTGTGCACACGGGCGTGTGAGGGGACTGAGGGGCGTGCAAGGGGTGCCGGGCATGCACAAGGGAATGCAAGGGGAGCCAGGGGGTGCAAGGGGTGCCCGAGGGTGTGCAAGAGGTGCCGGGTGTGCACACAGGCGTGCAAGGAGACCCACGGGCGTGCAAGGGGTGCCGGGTGTGCATGAGGGAATGCGAGGGGAGCCAGGGCCGTGCGAGGGGAGCCAGGGGTGTGTGAGGGGTACTGGGTGTGCACATGGGCGTGCGAGGGCACCCAGGGGTGTGCAAGGGGTGCCGGGTGTGCACGACAGAGTGCAAGGGGACCCAGGGGCATGCGAGTGGAGCCAGGGACGTGCAAGGGGTGCTGGGTGTGCACAAGGGCGTGCAAAGGCACCCAGGGGCATGCGAGGGGTGCACGAGGGTGTGCAAGGGCACCCAGGGGTGTGCAAGGGGTGCTGGGCATGCACACGGGCGTGCAAGAGCAGCCAGGGGTGTGTGAGGGCAGCCAGGGGTGTGCAAGGGGTGCTGGGTGTGCACGAGGGCGTGCGAGGAGACCCAAGGCGTGCGAGGGGACACAGGGGCGTGTGAGGGGAGCCAGGGCCCTGTGAGGGCACCCAGGGGCGTGCAAGGGGACGCAGGGGCGTGCGAAGGCACCCAGGGGTGTGCGAGGGGACCCGGGGGCGTGCAAAGGCACCCAGGGGCATGCGAGGGGTGCTGGTTGTGCACGAGGGCATGCGAGGGCACCCAGGGGCGTGCGAGGGGTGCTGGGTGCGCACGAGGGCGTGCGAGGGCACCCAGGGGCGTGCGAGGGGTGCTGGGTGTGCACGAGGGCGTGCGAGGGCACCCAGGGGCGTGCAAAGGCACCCAGGGGCGTGCGAGGGGTGCTGGGTGTGCACGAGGGCGTGCGAGGGCACCCAGGGGCGTGCGAGGGGTGCTGGGTGTGCACGAGGGAGTGCGAGGGCACCCAGGGGCGTGCGAAGGCACCCAGGGGTGTGCGAGGGGACCCGGGGGTGTGCAAAGGCACCCAGGGGCATGCGAGGGGTGCTGGTTGTGCACGAGGGCGTGCGAGGGCACCCAGGGGCGTGCGAGGGGTGCTGGGTGCGCACGAGGGCGTGCGAGGGCACCCAGGGGCGTGCGAGGGGTGCTGGGTGCGCACGAGGGCGTGCGAGGGCACCCAGGGGCGTGCGAGGGGTGCTGGGTGTGCACGAGGGCGTGCGAGGGCACCCAGGGGCGTGCAAAGGCACCCAGGGGTGTGCGAGGGGTGCTGGGTGTGCACGAGGGCGTGCGAGGGCACCCAGGGGCGTGCGAAGGCACCCAGGGGTGTGCGAGGGGTGCACGAGGGCATGCGAGGGGAGCCAGGGCCGTGCGAGGGGTGCTGGGTGTGCACAGGGGTGCGGGAGAGGTCTAAGCCCCGCCCTCTGGCCAAGCCACACCCACCACACCGCCACACCCACCCCAGCCCCTCCCACCCCCAAGCTCCGCCCACTCCGGGCTCCATGATGGCTGCCCCAGGGCCCCCAGTGCCTCCCAGTCCCCTCCCAGTGTCCTCCAGTCCCCCCCTAGTGCCCCCCAGTGCCTCCCAGTCTGCCCCCAGTGCCCCCCAGTGCCTCCCAGTCTGCCCCCAGTGCCTCCCAGTCCCCTCCCAGTGCCTCCTGATCCCCTCCCAGTGCCCCCAGGGTCTTCCCCAGTGCCTCCTGGTCCCCTCCCCAGTGCCTCTGGATCCTCTCCCAGTGCCTCCCACTGTCCCCCAGTCTCCTTGCAGTGTCTCCCAGTGCTTTCCCAGTGCCCCCCAGTCCTCCCCAGTGCCTCCTGATCCCCTCTCAGTGTCCCCCAGTGCCTCTTGAGCCCCTCGCACTGCCTCCTGATCCCCTCCCAGTGCCCCCCAGTGTCTCTTGATCCCCTCCCAGTCTCTCCCAGTGCCCCCCAGTCCTCTCCCAGTGCCCCCCAGTCCTCTCCCAGTGCCTCCCACTGCTCTCCAGTCTCCTTCCAGTGCCTCCCAGTGCCTCTCGCTCTCCTCCCAGTGCCTCCTGGTCCCCTCCCAGTGCCCTCCAGTCCTCTCCCAGTGCCCCCCAGTCTCCTCCCAGTGCCTTCTGGTCCCCTCCAGTGCTCCCCACTCCCTCCCAGTGCCTCCCGGTCCCCTCCCAGTGCCTCCCAGTCCTCTCCCAGTGCCCCCCAGCCCTCTCCAGTCTCCTCCAAGTGCCTTCTGGTCCCCTCCAGTGCCCCCCAGTCCCCTCCAGTGCCCCCCAGTCTCCTCCAAGTGCCTCCTGGTCCCCTCCAGTGCCCCCCAGTCTCCCCCCCCGCCCTTCCCCAAACCTCCCTCACCTCAAACTCCTCGGCGATGGTGGGGCCCTCGAGGAAGAGGCGGGTGCCCAGGCAGGAGACGGGGCCGAAGGTGGCGGCGAAGGTGCGAAACTCGTCGTAGACTTTGGGGTAGAGGGCGGCCGAGAGCAGATCCTCGGGGCCGGGGGGGGCCCCGTGCCGCGCCCCCAGCTCCCGCCCCAGCGCCTCGAAATCCAGCGGCGGCAGCGAAGCCCCCGGCCGCCCCTCCACGCGGGGCAGGTCCTTCAGTACCTGGGGGGGGGGGGAGGGAGGGCGTTGGCATGGCAACCGGGGGGCGGGGGGAGCGGGGCGGGAGGGCACCGCGCCCCGGGGGTGTTGCTAGGGACACATTGCTAGGGGTGGGTGCCATGGCAACCAGCATTAGGACCCGTTGCTAGGGGCTGGTGCCAAGGCAACCAGCACTAGGATGTGTTGCTAAGGTCCGGTGCCATGGCAACCAGCACTAGGACCCGTTGCTAGGGGCTGGTGCCATGGCAACCATCATTAGGACCCGTTGCTAGGGGCTGGAGACATGGTAACCAGCATTAGGACGTGTTGCTAAGGTCGGGTGCCATGGCAACCAGCACTAGGACCCATTGCTAGGGGCTGGTGCCATGGGAACTGGCACTGGGACCCATTGCTAGGGGCTGGTGCCAAGGCAACCAGCACTAGGATGTGTTGCTAAGGTCGGGTGCCATGGCAACCAGCACTAGGACCCGTTGCTAGGGGCTGGTGCCATGGGAACTGGCACTGGGACCCGTTGCTAGGGGCGGGTGCCATGGCAACCAGCACTAGGACCTGTTGCTAGGGACTGGTGCTATGGTAACCAGCACTGGGACTCGTTGCTAAGGTCGGGTGCCATGGCAACCTGCACTGGGACCTGTCGCTAGGGGCGGGTGCCATGGTAACCAGCATTAGGATCCGTTGCCAGGGACCGTCACCATGGCAACCAGCACCACCTGCTGTCACCGGGGCCTGCAGCCTTGGCAACACCTCCAGCAACCCCCCAGTGCCTCCCAGTGCCCTCCAGTGCCTCCCAGTCCCTTTCCAGTGCCCTCCAGTCCCCTCCCCGTGCCCCCCAGTCCCCCCCAGTCCCCTTCCAGTCTCCTCCCAGTCCCCTCCCAGTGCCTCCCAGTCCCCTCCACTCCCCTCCCAGTGCCACCCAGTGCCTCCCACTCCCCTCCCAGTGCCTCCCAGTCCCCCCCAGCGCCTCCCAGTCCCCTCCAGACCACTCCCAGTGCCTCCCAGTGCCCTCCCAGTGCCCTCTAGTCCCTCCCAGTCCCCTCCCAGTGCCCTCCAGTCCCTCCCAGTGCCCTCCCAGTCCCCTCCACTCCCCCTCCCAGTGCCACCCAGTGCCTCCCACTCCCCTCCCAGTGCCTCCCAGTCCCCCCCAGCGCCTCCCAGTCCCCTCCAGACCACTTCCAGTGCCTCCCACTCCCCTCCAGTCCCTCCCAGTCCCCCCCAGCGCCTCCCAGTCCCCTCCAGACCACTCCCAGTCCCTCCCAGTGCCCTCCCAGTGCCCTCCAGTCCCTCCCAGTGCCCTCCCAGTCCCCTCCACTCCCCTCCCAGTGCCTCCCAGTCCCCCCCAGCGCCTCCCAGTCCCCTCCAGACCACTCCCAGTCCCTCCCAGTGCCCTCCCAGTGCCCTCCAGTCCCTCCCAGTCCCCTCCCAGTGCCCTCCCAGTCCCCTCCAGTCCCTCCCAGTGCCCTCCCCGCGCCCCCCCAGCGCCCCACGCACCCGGGAGCGGAAGGGCTCGGGGAAGCCCCCCGGGGGGGTGCCGATGTGGCCCTGCAGGAACTCCACGACGGAGAGGGGGAAGGAGAGCTCGTCCGCCCGGGCCTCCGCCTCCTCCCGCGAGAGCCCGTTCTGCACCAGGAACTGCGCCAGGTCCCCCACCACCTTCGAGGACGGTGTCACCTGCGCCCGGCGACACCCGTCGGCGTCACCCCCCGGTTGGGTGGCACCTCGCGGGTGGCACACGCACCCCCCGTGCTGCGCCCACGTAGGGGTGCTTCTCGGGGGGGGGAGCGGCTCGGCCCGGAGGGGTTTTGTGTCATGGGTAGCACCCAACCCATGGAGATCACCCAATGGAGACCACCCATCCTATGGAGCACCCAACCCATGGAGATCACCCACCCCATCGAGACTACGCACCTCATGGAGACCACCCAATGGACACCACCCACCCTATGGAGCACCCAACCCATGGAGACCACCCCATGGAGATCACCCACCCCATGGAGATCACCCATCCCATGGAGATCACCCATCCTATGGAGCACCCAACCCATGGAGACTACCTAATGGAAACCACCCATCCTATGGAGCACCCAACCCATGGAGACCACCCAATGGAGACCACCCAATGGACACCGCCCACCCTATGGAGCACCCAACCCATGGAGACCACCCAACCCATGGAGATCACCCCATGGAAACCACCCATCCTATGGAGCACCCAACCAATGGAGACCACCCACACTATGGAGACCATCCAATGGAGACCACCTATCCTACAGAGACCACCTGATGGAGACCCCCCACCCCATGGAGACCACCCACCCCATGGAGACCACCCATCCTATGGAGACCACCCAATGGAGACCACCGACCCCATGGAGCACCCAACCCATGGAGACCACCCACACCATGGAGACCACCCACACCGTGGAGACCACCCAATGGAGACCACCTAATAGACACCACCTATCCTATGGACCACCCACCCCATGGAAACCATGCTATGAAGATCACCCACCCCATGGAGACCACCCACCCCATGGAAACCATCCTATGGAGAGCACCCACCCCACGGAGACCATCTCCCTCAACACCACCCCATGGAGACCACCCCATGAAGACCACCCCATGAAGACCACCCCCAAGCCCTCCCAGCTCCACCCCTACCTTAATGAGGTCCCCGAGGAGCTTGTTGGCCTCAGTGTAGGCTTTCTTGACCTCCTTGAATTTGTGGCCCAGCCCCATGGCATGGGCCTGGAAGTGGAGGTTGGTGTATTGTCCCCCCGGGATCTCGTTCTCGTAGACGTCCGCGTTGCCCGACTTCATGGTGGCCGTGCAGTCAAAGGCAGCGTAGAGCGCCCGCGCGCCCTCCCAGTACTCGCTGTACTCGAACACCCGCTCCAGCGCAATGCCTGGGATGGGAGATGGGCACGGAGGGTGGGTGGGGGGCACCCATGGATGGGGACCCCCACGGGGACCCGGCGCCATTTGGGGATGCTGCGGTGAGGGGTGGCTGTGGGGTTGGGGGTCGCCAGGGTTGAGGGCCGCCGGGGATT
This sequence comes from Pelecanus crispus, assembly GCF_030463565.1. Taxonomy (NCBI): domain Eukaryota; kingdom Metazoa; phylum Chordata; class Aves; order Pelecaniformes; family Pelecanidae; genus Pelecanus; species Pelecanus crispus. The sequence continues at coordinate 86,569,449 of NC_134676.1, forward strand.
GGGCGTAGTGTGGTGACTGAGGTGGCATCGCCGTGGCTGTGGGTTCGTCACCACGGCTGTGGTGGCATCTCCAGTCATGTTGTGATGGTGGTGGCATCACTGCGGCCATAGGACCATTGCTGTGACCATGGTGGCATCACCACGACCAGGGCCATGGTGCCATTGCCACGAGCGCAGCGCCATTAGCGTGACCACGGTGCTGTGGCCAAGGCCACAGCAGCACCTCCGTGACCCACGTTGCCACCTCCATGACCACATTGCCATTGCCAAGACCATGGTGCCACCTCCATGACCACGGTGGCACCTCCATGACCACGTTGCCACCTCCATGACCACATTGCCATTGCCAAGACCATGGTGGCACCTCCATGACCACGTCACCACCTCCATAACCATGGTGGCAACTCCATGACTACACCACCACCTCCCCAACCATGTTGCCATTGCCAAGACCACGGTGGCACCACCATCACCATGGTGGCATTGCCAAGACCATGGTGGCACCTCCATGACCACGTTGCCACCTCCATGATCACATTGCCATTGCCAAAACCATGGTGGCACCTACACGACCATGGTGGCAACTCTACGACCACATTGCCATTGCCAAAACCATGTTGGCACCTCCATAGTGTGTCACCACCTCCATAACCACAGTGGCACCTCCATGACCACATCACCATCTCTATAACCATGGTGGCATTTCTATGACCACGCTGCCATTGCCAAGACCATGGTGCCACCTCCATGACCATGTCACTATCTCCATAACCATAGTGGCACCTCCATGATTACGTCACCACCACCAAGACCATGGTGGCACCTCCATGACCACGTCACCACCTCCATAACCATGGTGGCACCTCCATGACCATGTCACCACCTCCCCAACCATGTTGCCATTGCCAAGACCATGGTGGCAACTCAATGACCATGTTGCCATTGCCAAGGCCATGGGGGCACCTCCACAAGCATGTCACCAGCCTCCATAACCATGGTGGCACCTCCATGACTACGACACCACCTCCCCGACCATGTTGCCACTGCCAAGACCATGGTGCCACCTCCATGACCACATTGCCATTGCCAAAACCATGGTGGCACCTCCATGACCACGTCACCACCTCCATAACCATGGTGGCACCTCCATGACTACACCACCACCTCCCCAACCATGTTGCCATTGCCAAGATGATGGTGGCACCTCCATGACCACGGTGGCACCACCATCACCATGGTGGCATTGCCAAGACCATGGTGGCACCTCCATGACCATGGTGGCACCTCCATGACCACGTTGCCACCTCCATGATCACATTGACATTACCAAGACCATGGTGGCACCTCCACGACCACAGTGGCACCTCTATGACCACATTGCCATTGCCAAAACCATGGTGGCACCTCCATGACCACAGTGGCACCTCCATGACCATGGTGGCATTGCCAAGACCATGGTGGCAACTCCACGACCATGGTGGCACCTCCATGACCATGTTGCCATTGCCAAAACCATGGTGGCACCTACATGACCATGGTGGCACCTCTACGACCACATTGCCATTGCCAAAACCATGTTGGCACCTCCATAGTGTGTCACCACCTCCATAACCACAGTGGCACCTCCATGACCACATCACCATCTCTATAACCATGGTGGCATTTCCATGACCACGCTGCCATTGCCAAGACCATGGTGCCACCTCCATGACCGTGTCACTATCTCCATAACCATAGTGGCACCTCCATGATTATGTCACCACCTCCATAACCATGGTGGCACCTCCATTACCATGTCACCACCTCCCCAACCATGTTGCCGTTGCCAAGACCATGGTGGCAACTCAATGACCATGTTGCCATTGCCAAGGCCATGGGGGCACTTCCACAAGCATGTCACCGCCTCCATAACCATGGTGGCACCTCCATGACTACGACACCACCTCCCCGACCATGTTGCCACTGCCAAGACCATGGTGGCACCTCCATGACCACATTGCCATTGCCAAAACCATGGTGGCACCTCCATGACTGTGGTGGCACCTCCACGGGGGTGCCCTTACCTGTGTCGAGGGGGGTCCCACGGGCACAGGCCACCAAGGCGCCCATGCTGGGTTGGGACGTCATGCCAGACATGGCGTCCACGGCCACGTCCACCACGTCGGCTCCGGCCTCGGCGGCGGCCAACATAGAAGCAACGGCGGCCCCGGCGGTGTCGTGGGTGTGGACGTGGAGCGGCACCTCGGGGAACTGCTCCCGTAGGGCCCCCACCAGCAACCGGGCGGCCGCCGGCGTCAGCAGCCCCGCCATGTCCTGGGAGGGTGGGGACATAGGGGTCAGGGGGTCAGGGGGTTCATGGGGACCCCCCACCTTCCAGCCCATCTCCATCCTCCCCCCCCAGCCGCCAGCAGCCACCCCACTGGTTTGGGGGAGTAGGCGACCCCCAAATCCACCTGCCAGCCCCCCAGGCCCCCATCCCAGCCCCCCCAGGACCCCTAATGCCCCATCCCAACCCCCCCACACCCCCAAATCCCCCTCCCATCCCCCTGACCCCTCTGCCAGCCCCCCCAGGACCCCCCAATCCACCCAGCCATCCCCCCAGCACCCCCAGATTCCCCCTTCCTGTCCCCTCATCCCTGCTCAAACCCCCCCAGGCCCCCCAAATCCCCCCTCCCATCCCCCCAGGATGCCCAAATCCCCCCTTCCCATCCCCTCATCCCCCTTTGAACCCCCCCCAGGACCCCCAAATCCCCCCTTCCCATCCCCTCATCCTCCCTCCAACCCCCTTCCCGTCGCCCCAAATCCCTACTCCCATCCCCCCAACACCCCCATAACCCCCTTTCCATTCCTCAAATCCCCCTCCCCACACCCCAGGACCCCCAAATCCCCCCTCCCATCCCCCCAAGACCCCCATAATACCCTTCCATCCCCCCAAATCCCCCCTCCCATCCCCCCAAGACCCCCGTAACCCCCTTTCCATCCCCCCATAACCCCTTCCCAATCCCCCAAGACCCCCACAAACCCCTCCCATCCCCCCAACACCCCCCAAATCCCCCCTCCCAACCCCCCAAGACCCCTGTAAGCCCCTTTCCATCCCCTCAAATCCCCCCTCCCAATCCCCCAAGACCCCCATAACCCCCCTTCCACCCCCCCATAACCCCCTCCCCATCCCCCCAACACCCCCCCAAATCCCCCCTCCCAACCCCCCAAGACCCCCATAGCCCCCCCGCCATCCCCCCAGGACCACCCCCAAACCTTGATGCAGAGGATGTGGGTGCCGGCGGCCACCAGCTCGCGGGCCAGGCCCAGGTAGTAGTCGAGGGTGTACTTGGTGCGGGTGGGGTCGGCCACATTCCCCGTGTAGGAGAGGGCAGCCTCCACCACCGCCCCCGCCCGCCCGGCCGCCTCCACCCCCAGCACTAGGTTGGGGAGGTAGTTGAGGGCATCAAAAACGCGGAAGATGTCCATCCCGTTGGCCACCGCCACCTCGCAGAAGCTGGGGAAGGGGAGTTAGGGGGAGGCTGGGGGGCCCTGGGGCCCCGCCATGTTCCCTCATGTCCCCCCCGTGTCACCATATCGCCCCACATCCCCTCAATCCTCTGTGACCTGCCATGTTCTGATGTCCCTCCATCCCTCCATGACCTGCCATGTTCTGATGTCCCTCCTTCCCTCCATGACCCACTGTGTTCTAATGTCCCTCCCTCCATGACCCGCCATGTTCTGATGTTCCCCCATCCCTCCATGACCCGACATGTTCTGATATCCCTCCATCCGTCCATGACCCGACATGTTCTGATGTTCATCCATCCCTACATGACCCTACATGTTCTGATATCCCTCCATCCGTCCATGACCCGACATGTTCTGATGTTCATCCATCCCTACATGACCCGACATGTTCTGATATCCCTCCATCCCTCCATGACCCGCCATGTTCTGATGTTCCCCCATCCCTCCATGACCCGACATGTTCTGATATCCCTCCATCCATCCATGACCCGACATGTTCTGATGTTCCCCCATCCGTCCATGACCCGACATGTTCTGATGTCCCCCCATCCCTCCATGACCCGCTGTGTTCTGATGTCCCCCCATCCCTCCATGACCCGCTGTGTTCTGATGTCCCCCCATCCCTCCATGACCCGCTGTGTTCTGATGTCCCCCCATCCCTCCATGACCCGCCGTGTTCTGATGTCCCTCCATCTCTCCATGACCCGCCGTGTTCTGATGTCCCTCCATCTCTCCATGACCCTCCATGTTCTGATGTCCCTCCATCTCTCCATGACCCTCCATGTTCTGATGTCCCTCCATCCTGCCATGTTCTGATGTCCCCCCATCCCTTCATGACCCTCCATGTTCTGACGTCCCTCCATCTCTTCATCACCCCCCATGTTCTGATGTCCCCCTATCCCTCCATGACCCTCCATGTTCTGACGTCCCTCCTTCTCTCCATGACCTGCCATGTTCTGATATCCCTCCATCCCTCTATGACCTTCCATGTTCTGATGTCCCTCAACCCTCCATGACCCCCCATGTGCTGATGTTCCTCCATCCCCCCATGTTCTGATGTCCCCCCATCCCTCCATGTTCTGATGTCCCCCCAGCCCTCCATGACCCTCCACGTTTTGATGTCCCTCCATTTCTCCATCACCCCCCATGTTCTGATGTCCCCCCAGCCCTCCATGACCCTCCATGTTCTGACGTCCCCTCCTTCTCTCCATGACCTGCCATGTCCCGTCATCCCTCCGTGTCTCCCCACATCCCCGTATCTCTCCACGTCCCCGCAATGTCCCCTCATCCCTCCATGTCCCCCCACATTCCCATGTCTCCTCAACCCTCCATGTCCCCCCAATGTCCCTTCATCCCTCCATGTCCCCCCATATCCTTCCACATCTCCCCAATGTCCCCTCATCCCTCCATGTCCCCGCAATGTCCCCTCTTCCCTCCATGTCTCCCCATGTCCCCCCACGTCCCCGTATCCCCTCATCCCCCCAATGTCCCCTCATCCCTCCATGTCCCTCCACGTCCCCATGTCCCCTCATCCCCGCAATGTCCCCCCACCTCCCCATGCCTCCATATCCCGCCACATCCCCCCACCGCCCCCGCACCCCCCAGTGTCCCCTCGTCCCCCCACGCCCCCCCACGCCGCCAGGGTCCCCCCCCGCTGACCGGTAGACGACGTTGTCGGGGTAGTTGGTGTAGCCGACAGCATTGGCGCCGCGCAGCAGCATCTGGAAGGGGATGTTGGGGACCAGGCGCCGCAGCTCCCGCAGCCGCTCCCAGGGGCACTCGTGCAGGAACCGCATGGCCACGTCGAAGGTGGCGCCTGCCGGACACGCCCCGGCCTCCCGCTGTCACCTCGTGCAAGCTCCGCCCCCCCGGTGCAAGCTCCGCCCCTTTGCACAAGCCCTCCTTCGCTGCCCCCCCCCCCCCCCGGCCATGCATGCCTGGCCCCAGTGCCCCCCATGCAAGCCACGCCCCCTGGTGAAAGCCCCGCCCACCCTATGAAGCCCCGCCCCTTAGAGAAGCTCCGCCCCTTAGCGAAGCCCCGCCCCTAGACACCTTGCACCTGTGAAGCCCCGCCCCCCGGGCAAGCCCCCCACGTGGATAGGCCTCAGCAAGCCCCGCCCCTCAGTGTAGCCCCGCCCCCCCGAGGCCCCGCCCCCGTGGTGCCATTACAGCCCAGTCATGGGAAGGCCACGCCCCCCTCAAAGCCACGCCCCCCCGGATCGTCACCTGGCTGAGATGCAGATGAGATGGGGAGACTCCGCCCCCTCCGTGAAGCTCCGCCCCCTGGGGCTCCCTCCACACCCCAAACCCTGCCCTGCGAGGCCCCGCCCCCTCAGCGAAGCCCCGCCCCCGGGGCTCCCTCCACACCCCAAACCCCGCCCCCCTCTGCGAAGCCCCGCCCCCCGGGGCTCCCTCCACACCCCAAACCCCGCCCCCCTCCGCGAAGCCCCGCCCCTCAGGGCACCCCCCGTCCCCAAACCCCACCCTCCGAGACCACCCCCCTTCAAGCCCCACCCCTTCCCCCCCTCGCCCCACCAAACCCCGCCCCCTCGCTGAAGCCCCGCCCCTTTAGAACACCCCCCCAACCCCACTGTGGCCCCCTCCGGTGCCCCACCCCAAGACCACGCCCCCTCCGAGGCCACGCCCCGAGGCCACGCCCCCTCCGAGCCACGCCCCCTCCTCACCTCCCCAGGTCTCCATGCTGCAGAGGGGGCTGAGGGCGTGGGCGACGAAGGGGGCGACGCGGGCGAGGTCGCGGGTGCGGACGCGGGTGGCGAGCAGGGATTGGTGGGCGTCGCGGAAGGTGGTGTCGGTGAGGAGCAGCCCCCGGTGAGCCCGCACCGCCCGGGCGAAGCCCCCCGGGCCCTCCCGCGCCAGCACCGCCCGCAGCCCCGCCGGGGGAGGCCCTGCGGCACCAGGGCGGGGGGTGTCAGCGCCGGGGGCGTGCCACGCACGCGCCAAGCACACGCGACAGGCACACGCGCCATGCACGTGTCGTGCACGGGCAACAGTGTGCCATGCACACGCCGTGGCGTGCTGTGAACACGCCAAGCACACGCGCCAGGCACACGCGCCATGCACATGCCATGCACATGCCTTGCACATGCCACGCACAGGCAACAGTGTGCCATGAACATGCCGTGGCGTGCTGTGAACACGCCAAGCACGCATGCCATGCACATGCCATGCACGTGTCGCGCACAGGCAACAGTGTGCCATGAACATGCCGTGGTGTGCTGTGAACATGCCAAGCACACGTGCCAGGCACACACGCCATGCACATGCCGTGCACGTTGCGCACAGGCAACAGTGTGCCATGAACACGCCATGGCATGCTGCGAACACGCCAAGCATGCATGCCAGGCACACACGCCATGCACATGCCATGCACGTGTCGCGCACAGGCAACAGTGTGCCGTGAACACGCCGTGGCATGCTGCGAACATGCCAAGCATGCATGCCAGGCACACACGCCATGCACATGCAATGCACATGTCGTGCACAGGCAACAGTGTGCCATGAACACATCATGGTGTGCTGCAAACATGCCAAGCATACACGCCATGCACACATGCCATGGATGGGCCATGCACATGCTGCGCACAGGCAACAGTGTGCCATGAACACGCCGTGGCGTACTATGAACACGCCAAGCACGCACACCAGGCACACACACTATGGACAGGCCACGCACACACCGTGCACAGGCAACAGCGTGCCATGAACACGCCATGGCATGCCGTGCACATGCCAAGCACACACACCACAGACAGCCCACACACACACCGTGCACAGGCAACAGTGTGCCATGAACACGCCATGGCGTGCCATGCACATACCAAGGACACGCACCAGGCACACACACCATGGACGGGCCATGCACACGTGCACAGGCAACAGTGTGCCATGAACACGTCATGGCATGCTGTGAACATGCCAAGCATGCACACCAGGCACACACGCCATGGACAGGCCAGGCACATGTCGTGCACAGGCAACAGTGTGCCATGAACACGCCGTGGCATGCTGTGAACACACCAAGCACACACACGCTGCATGTGCCATGCACACGCTACAGCGCACCATGGCCATACCAAGCACACACTCCAAGCACACGCCAAGCACACAGTACAACTTGCTGCGCACACGCCAAGCACCTCCGTCACGTGCATACCCCACACGCAGACGCCGAACGCATGCCACGCACACGCTACGCCACACCATGCGTGTACCATGCCCACGCCAAGCCCATGCGCCGTGCCCACGCTACGGCACGCCTCGCGGGCGCCGCGCCGTGCCGTGTGGCACATGCCAGGGCCCGTGCGTGGTGCACGCTACGCACACGCTATGCACACGCCACGCACACGCCATGCACACGCCACGCACACGCCCTCCCCTGCTCACCCATGGGCACCGGGGGGGGGTTGGGCTCCACCAGCGCCGCCTTGGCCTTGACCGGGAGGGGGGTGCTGGGGCCGTTCACCATCACGTGACCTGGGGGGAGGGTACAGGGGTGGGTGAGTGGGGGGGCCGGGACCCCCCCAAACCCCAGGGACCCCCCCCCAAACCTTCCAAGGCCCCCCCAGCCCCCTGAGAGCACCCAAGGGCCCCCCCAGACCCCCCCAATCCCCACCTAGGACCCCCTGGGGACTCCTTAGAGGCCCCAGACCCCTCCAAAGACCCCTTAGACCCCCCCCCGGGACCCCCCCAAGACCCCCCCAAAGACCCCTTAGAACCCCGAGACCCCCCCAGGGACCCCCAAGACCCCCTCAGCCCCCCCCAAAGACCCCTTAGAGCCCCCAGACCCCTCCAGAGACCCCTAAGACCGCCCCCAGGCCCTCCCCAAACACCCCTTAGAGCCCCCCAGAGCACCCCAGGGACCCCCAAGACCCCCCCAGTCCCCCCCCAGGGACCTCTAAAAGCCCCCTAAGGCCCCCCAGGGACCCCTTAAAGCCTCCCCAGGGACCCCGAGACCCCTCCCAGACTCTCAGAGACCCCTTAAAGCCCCCCCAGGGACCCCCAAGACCCCCTGAGCCCCACCCCGGGACCTCTAAAAGCCCCCAGAGCCCCCCCCAGCCTCCCCCAGGGCCCCCCAAGACCCCCCCAGAGACCCCTTAAAGTCCCCCAGGGACCCCTTAAAGCGCCCAGAGCCCCCCCAGTCCCCCCTCCAGCCCCCCTAGAGCTCCTTTATCACCCCCAGAGCCCTCCCCAGAGCCCCCCCAAGACCCCTTAGAGCCCCCCAGGACCCCCCAAGGCCCCCCCCCCAGCACCCCAGAGACCCCTTAAAGTCCTCCAGGGTCCCCTTAAAGCCCCCAGAGCCCCCCCAGCCCCCCTCCAGCCCCCCTAGAGCCCCTTTATCACCCCCAGAGCCCCCCCAAGATCCCTTAGAGCCCCCCAGGACCCCACCCCCCCAGCCAGCCCCCCCCTACCCAAATAGTGAAGCAATTTCTGGGCCCGATTCTGGCCGGGGCGGAGGTGGAAGAGTTCGGGGTTCTCGTCGATGAACTGGGTGTCGACGGCACCCCCCAAAAACTGGGGGTGGGCCAGGACGTTCTGCAGGAACGGGATGTTCGTCTGCGCGAGACGCGCCCGTCAGCGTGCGACACACGAGGGGCCGACCATCATCATCTTCACCCCCCCCTTCCTCGTGCGACACCCCAGGGCGGGGGGAGCATCCCCCTCGTGTGACGCACGGGGCCCCCGCTGCGGTGCACAAGTACCCTGGGGTGTTGCACAAGCCCTCCCGCCCCATCGTGCATCGCACGAGAGCTCCTCCGTACCCCCCAGTGCGTTGCACAAGGCCTCTAGCGCGTTGCACGACCCCCCCGCCCCATCGTGCGTCGCACAAGGCCCCCCCACACCCTCTTGTGTGTTGCACAAGTACCCTGGTGCGTCGCACAATCCCTCCACCCCATTGCAAGTTGCACAGGAGCCTGCGTGCATCGCACGAGAGCCCCCCCATGTCCCCCTGTGCGTCGCACAAGTCCCCTGGTGCGTCGCACGACTCCTCTACCCCGTTGTGCATCGCACGGGGGCCCCTGTGCATCGCACAAGAGCCCCCCCAAAACCTCCTGGTGCATCGCACGGCCCCCCCATGCATCGTACACGCACCCCGCCTCGTGCATTGCATGAAAGTCACCCCAACCCCCTCGTGCATCGCACGAGGGCCCCCATGTATTGCACGAGAGCCCCCTCAACACCCCCCTGCCGCATTGCCCACCCCCCCGGTGCATCCTCCACCCCCTCATGCGTCGCACGGGGGCCTCCCTGTCACCCCCTGCCCCCTCGCCTCTCCCCCCACTCCCTCGTGCATCACACGAGGGCCCCTCCCCACTCTCTTGTGCGTTGCACAAGTGCCCTGGTGCATTGCACAACCCCTATACCCCATCGCACATTGCACAGGAGCCTGCGTGCATCGCACAAGAGCCCCCCCCCCCAAAACCTCCTGGTGCATTACACCCCCACCCCATGCATCACACACGCACCCCGCCTCATGCATTGCACGAGAGTCACTCCAATCCCTTCGTGCAACGCACGAGGGCCCCCGTGTATCACACAAGAGCCCCCTCAACACCCCCCTGCCCCATTGCCCACCCCCCTGGCTCACCCCCCACCCCCTCGTGCATCGCACGAGGGCCCCCCCTGCCACCCCCGTGCCTCTCCCCCCACCCCCTCGTGCGTCGCACGAGGGCCCCGCCCCACCTTGACACCGCGGATGCGGAACTCGGCCAGGGCCCGGCTCATCTTGGCGGCGGCGGCCGGCTGGTCGGGGCCGTGGGCCACCACTTTCACCAGCAGCGAGTCGTAGTGGGGGGAGATCAGGGCTCCCTGGAAAGCCGAGGCCCCATCCAGGCGGATCCCCATCCCCTCGCCGCTGCGGAACACCTGCCGGCACCCCCGGACCCTATAGAGCACCCTATAGGCGCCCCCAGGCCCTATAGAGAACCCCATAAGGGCCCCCGGGCCCTACAGGCTCCTGTGGAGACCCTACAGGGCCTCCTATGGGCACCCCCCCGCCCCACAGGGTCTCCTACAGCCAACTGGTCAACCTACAGAGCACCTATAGAGCCTCATATAGGCACACCTGGACCCTATAGAGAGCCCAATAGGGGCCCCCGGGCCCTATAGACTCCTGTGGAGACCCTATAGGGCCTCCTTTGGGCACCCCCTTGCCCCACAGGGCCTTCTACAGCCAACTACCCACCCCACAGAGCAACTATAGAGCCTCATATAGGCACCTATGTACTCTCTCTATATATAGTCCCATAGATGTCCTATAGAGCCTCCTACACACGCTTATGTGCTCTATATGCTCTCACACAGCCCTTATAGAACTTCCTACAAGCACCTATATACTCTATACGCTCCCAGAGAGCTCCTATAGTCTCTTACAGGAACCTATGGGTTCTATATGGTCCCACAGAGGCGCTATAGAGCCTTCTACAGGTACCTATGGGCTCTATATGGTCTTACAGAACTCCTATAGAGGCTTCTATAGGCACTTATGTACTCTATGCAGTCCCATAGAGCTCCTGTAGTCTCCTACAGGCACTTAGGGGCTCTATATGGTCCCACAAATGCCCTATAGCGCCTCTTACATGCACTTATGTGCTCTATACACTCTCACAGAGACCCTATAGAGGCTCCTATAGGCACCTATGGACTCTATACAGTCCCATCGAGCTCCTGTAGTCTCCTACAGGAACCTATGGGTTCTATATGGTCCCACAGAGCCCCTATAGAGCCTCCTACGGGCACCTATGGACCCTATATGGGGGTCTAATGGGAGGGGTCCTAGGGGTGAGCCAATGGGGGGTCCCCAGGGGGGTCCTGGGGCGGGGGGGGGTGTCCCAGGGGAGACGTCCCATGGCGGGGTGCCAGGGCAGGGTCCCAAGGGTGGGCTGGGGGGGTCCCAAGGGTGGGGGGGTCCTGCGGGGGGGGGCACCTCGATGCGGCCGGTGTCGGGCTGGAAGCCGCGGGCGGGGTCCTCGGTGGTGACGCGGCACTGGATGGCGCAGCCGTTCACCCGGATGCTCTCCTGGCGCAGCCCCAGCTCCGGCAGCGACCGGCCCGCGGCCACCTGCAGCTGCGCGTGGACCAGGTCCACGCTGCCCGGGTGTCACCACGGGGCACCCAGGTGTCTGGGGGGCACCCAGGGATCGGGGGGGCACCCAGGTGTTTGGGGGGCACCCAGATATCTAGGGGACCCAGAGTATCCCCATCTCTCCAGACACCCAAGCACCCAGGGAACCAGAACCAACCTGGAACCCGCTGCACCCAGGAACCCCCGTGTCTGGGGGGGACCCAGGGGTCCGGGGGGCACCCAGGAGTCTGGGGGGGGCCCCCAGGTGTCCAGGGGGCACCCAGGTGTTTGGGGGTGACCCAGGTGTTTGGGGGGGACCCAGGGCATCCCCATCCCTCCAGGCACCCAAGCACCCAGGGAACCAGAACCACCCTGGAACCCGCTGCACCCAGGGACCCCCATGTCTGGGGGGGACCCAGGAGTCTGGGGGGTACCCAGGAGTCTGGGGGGGGGGGGGCCAGGTGTCCAGGGGGCACCCAGGTGTTTGGGGGGGACCCAGAGCATCCCCATCCCTCCAGGCACCCAAGCACCCAGGGAACCAGAACCACCCTGGAACCCGCTGCACCCAGGGACTCTGGCATCTGGGGGGGGACCCAGGGGTCTGGGGGGCACCCAGGCATCCGGGGGGGACACCCAGTCATCCGAGCACCCCCACCTCCACCCTCTACACCCCTCCTCCTCCCTGGGCACCCAGGGCACTCACTCGGTGATCTCCTCGGTGACCGTGTGCTCCACCTGCAGCCGGGAGTTGACCTCGATGAAGTAGTAATCCCCGTTCTGGTCCACGAGGAATTCCACCGTCCCCGCGTTTTCGTAGCCCACCTGCGTCACCCAGCACCCATCAGCCCGGGTGTCGGGGTCCCCCCCGATGCTGGGGTCCCCTGGATGCCTGGGTGCCCCCCCTACCAACTCCTGGGTGTCGCCCCATGTTCTCTTGGGTGCCACCATGGCTCATGGGTCCCCCCCCAACTCCTGGCTCCCTCTCCAGACTCCTGGGTGCCCCCCATGGGCTCTTGGGTCCCCCCACCCAATTCCTGGGTCCCCCGGTGATGGGTGCAGGCCTCCCCCCAACTCCTGGGTGCCCTCCCAAACTCCTGGGTGTTCCCCCATGGGCTCTTGGGTCCCCCTGCCCAATTCCTGGGTCCCCTGGTGATGGGTGCAGGCCTCCCCCCCTAACTCCTGGGTGCAGCCCCCAAACTTCTGGGCGTCCCTCCATGTTCTCTTGGCTCCCACCATGGACTCCTGGGTCCCCCCCAAACTCCTGGGTCCCTTCCCCAAACTCCTGGGTCCCCCCATGGGCTCTTAGGTCCCCCAGGAATGGGTGCAGGTCTATGTTGTGTCCCCCTCCCCAATGCCTGGGTGCTCCCCCCAAACTCCTGGGTGTCCCCCCGTGTTCTCTTGGCTCCCACCATGGACTCCATGGGTCCCCACCCAACTCCTGGGTCCCTTCCCCAAACTCCTGGGTCCCCCCAGGGATGGATGCGGGTCCCTTCCCCAGACTCCTGGGTGCCCCCCCTCCGAAATCCTGGGTGTGGGTACCTGCTGGGCGAGGCGGACGGCGTCGCTGGCCAGGCGGGCACGGAGCTCAGGCTGCAGGCGGGCGGCCGGGGCGATCTCCACCACCTTCTGGTGCCGGCGCTGGATGGAGCAATCCCGCTCGTAGAGGTGGACCACGTTCCCGTGCTGGTCCCCTGGGAGCGCCGGCGGGGTCAGAGTGGGGGGACCCAGGTGTCCGGGCACCCCCAAAACAGATACAGGTGTCCAGGCACCCCCAGAAAGGACACAGGCGTCCGGGTGACCCCAAAATGGACCCAGGCATCTGGGTGCCCCCACATCCCCGACTGAGGGACCCAGGCATCTGGGCACCCCCAGAAGGGACCCAGGCGTCTGGATGCCCCCAAAAGGGACCCAGGCATCTGGGTGCTCTCACATCCCCCATTCAGGGACCCAGGCGTCCGGGTACCCCAAAAAGGGACCCAGGTGTCCAGGCACCCCCAAAAGGATGCAGGCATCCAGGAATCCCCAGAAGGGGCCCAGGCGTCTGGGTGCCCCTAAAAGGGACCCAGGTGTCCAGGCACTCCCAAAAGGGACCCAGGCATCTGGGCGCCCCCACATCCCCCACTGAGGGACCCAGGCATCTGGGCAACCCCAAAACGGACCCAGGTGTCCAGGCACCCCCAGAAAGGACACAGGCATCTGGGTGCCCTCAAAAGGGACCCAGGCATCTGGGTGCTCTCACATCCCCCATTCAGGGACCCAGGCATCCAGGCACCCCCAAAAGGGACCCAGGCATCTGGGTGCCCTCACACCCCCCAAAAGGGACCCAGGTGTCCAGGCACCCCAAAAGGGACCCAGGCATCCGGCACCCCCAGAAAGGGACCCAGGTGTCTGGGTGGCCTCACACCCCCCCACTGATGGACCCAGACCTCCTGGCACCCCCAGAAGGGACCCAGGCATCTGGGTGCCCCCAAAAGGGACCCAGGCATCCGGGTGTCCTCACCCTCCCCCCCCATTGAGGGACCCAGGTGTCCGGGCACCCCCACCCTCCCTCCCATTACCTCCAGCTCCCCCCCCAGCCCCCCAAACACAACTGGACCCCCCCAAAACTTCCCCCCAAACCCCTCAGACCCCCAAAACCTCCCAACCGTCCCCAACCCCCCCTCCAGCCCCCCCCCAAATCCCCTTGAGGTGCCCTGAGAGGAACCTGGGGCCCCTCAAATCCCTGAGGATCCCTTAAAACCCCAGGGACCCCCCCAAAAAGCCCCCAGAGACCCAGCTGAAAGTCTCAGGGTCCCCCTCAAAGCCCCTAAGGAGACCCCCAAAACCCTGGGGTCCCCCCCAGAGACGCCCCACCCAAAAAAAAGGCATCCCTGACATACCCAGGATCTGCACCTCGATGTGGCGCGGGCGCTCGATGAATTTCTCCACGAACAGCTCCCCGTTGCCGAAAGCGGCCAAGGCCTCCGAGGAGGCGCGGGTGAAGCTCTCCTCCAGCTCCTGCGCACAGCCGGGCGCATGGGTGCCCCCGCACGCCGGGGTGCCTCCCACCCCATTGGGTGCCCCCCACCCCAGTTGGGTCCCCCCGGCTGCATGGGGGTCCCCCCCAGACACCTGGGTCCCCCACCCAATTGGGTCCCCCCAGACACCTGGGGGTCCCCCCCAGACACCTCGGTCCCCCCGGATGCCTGGGTGACCCCACCCAATTGGGTCCCCCCCCACCCAATTGGGTCCCCCCGGCTGCATGGGGGTCCCCCCCAGACACCTGGGTCCCCCACCCAATTGGGTCCCCCCCAGACACCTGGGGGTCCCCCCCAGACACCTCGGTCCCCCCGGATGCCTGGGTGACCCCACCCAATTGGGTCCCCCCGGCTGCATGGGGGTCCCCCCCAGACACCTGGGTCCCCCACCCAATTGGGTCCCCCCAGACACCTGGGTTCCTCACCAAATTGGGTCCCCCCAGACACCTGGGTCCCCCACCCAATTGGGCCCCCCCCTCCACTTGGGTCCCCCCTGATGCCTGGGGGTTCCCCCCCAGATGTCTGGGTCCCCCCACCCAACTCGGTCCCCCCCCCCCCCCCAATTGGGTCCCCCTGGACACCTGGGGGTCCCCCCCAGACACCTGGGTCCCCCCGGATGCCTGGGTGCCCCCACCCAACTGGGTGCCTCCACCTGCTTGGGTCCCCCCCCAGATGCCTGGGTCCCCCACCCGCTTGGGTCCCCCCTGGACACCTGGGTGTCCCCCCGGATGCCTGGGATCCCCCCGGATGCCTGGGAGCCCCCACCCAATTGGGTCCCCAGGCTGGGGGGGGGGGTGTCCCGGGGAATTGGGGGTCCCAGGGATTTGGGGGTCCCAGACACCTGGGTCCCATGGCAGGGGGGGTCTTGGGGAACTGGGGGTCCCAGGGATTTGGGGGTCCCAGATGCCTGGGTCCCATGGCAGGAGGGGTCCTGGGGTGGGGGTCCTGGGGAATTGGGGGTCCCAGGGATTTGGGGGTCTCGGATGCCTGGGTCCCATGGCAGGAGGGGTCCCAGTGATTTGGGGGTCACAAACACCTGGGTCCTATGGCAGGAGGGGTCCTGGGGTGGGGGTCCTGGGGAATTGGGGGTCCCAGGCACTGGGGTCCCATGGCAGGGGGGGGTCCCAGGGATTTGGGGGGTCCCAGACACCTGGGTCCCATGGCAGGAGGGGTCCCATGGGGGTGCCCCGTACCTGGGGGGAGCGGACCACCCTCATGCCCCGGCCGCCGCCGCCGTGAGCCGCCTTGAAGATGACGGGGAAGCCCACCCGGTGGGCAAAGTCCTGCGCCTCCGACAGCACCGACACCGGCGCCGGAGTCCCCGGCACCACCGGCACTCCTGGGGGTGTCCTGTCAGTGCCGGTGCTGGGGACACCCTGCTCCCCACCCCCCCGGGCACCCATAACCCCCTGTAACCCCCCCATAACCCCCTCAACGCTCCCCATAACCCCATACCCCCCCAATAGCCCCATAACCCCCCAATAGCTGCCCCAATTACCCCATAAACCCCCCATTAACCCCACAACCCTCCCCATAATGCCCCATAGCCCCCCCAAAACCCCACAGCCCCCTAATAACCCCACAGCCCCCCCATAATGCCCCATAGCCCCCCAAAAACCCCACGGCCCCCCCATACCCTCCAATAACCCCCTAGCTCCCCCAATTGGCCCATAACCCCCCAATAAACCCCCCTAATAACCCCATTATCCCCCCAAAAAACCC
Organism: Pelecanus crispus; assembly: GCF_030463565.1. Lineage (NCBI taxonomy): Eukaryota > Metazoa > Chordata > Aves > Pelecaniformes > Pelecanidae > Pelecanus > Pelecanus crispus. The sequence goes on from NC_134676.1 coordinate 86,585,781, forward strand.
GTAGCCCCCCATAAGACTCCCCCAAACCCCAGAACCCCCCAAATAACCCCATAAATCCCCCAATAACCCCCCAAAGCCCCCCTAATAACCCCATCACCTGCCAAATAACCCCATAACCCTGCCAAAAACCCTATCACCCCCCAAATAACTCCATCACTCCCAAATAGCCCCATAACCCCCCCAAAACCCCATCACCCCCCAAATACTCCATAACCACCCCAAAACCCCATCACTCCCCAAATAACCCCATACCCCCCCCAAAAAAAAATCACCCCCCAAATAACCCCATCACCCCCAAATAATCCCATAACCCCCCCAAAACCCCCATTGCCCCCCAAATAACCCCATAACCCCCCAAAAAAACCCATCACCCCCCAAATAACCCCATAACCCCCCCAAAAAAGAAACATCACCCCCCAAATAACCCCATCACCCCCAAATAATCCCATAACCCCCCCAAAACCATCACCCCCCAAATAACTCCATAACCCCCCCAAAACGCCATCACCCCCCAAATAACCCCATAACTCCCCCCCAAAAATCCCCATCACCCCCCAAATAACCCCATAACCCCCCAAATAACCCCATAACCCCCCAAAAAAAACCCCATCAGCCCCCAAATAACGCCATACCCCCCAAAAAAAACCCAGAAGCCTCCCAAATAACCCCATAACCCCCCAAAAAAACCCATCACCCCCCAAATAACCCCATACCCCCCAAAAAAAACCCATCACCCCCCAAATAACCCCATACCCCCCCCAAAAAACCTCATCAGCCCCCAAATAACGCCATAAGCCCCCCAAAACCCCCATCACCCCCCGATAAACCCATCACCCCCCCAAATAACCCCATAACCCCCCCAAACCCCCATCAGCCCCCAAATAACCGCATCACCCCCCCAAAACGCCCCCCCCCCCTTACCGGCAGCGATGGCGATGCCGCGAGCCTCCACTTTATCCCCCATCTTGCGGACGACTTCGGGGGGGGGTCCCACAAACCGGACCCCCGCATCCAGGCAGGCCTGGGCGAAGTCGGCTCGCTCCGATAGGAATCCGTATCCTGGGTGGATGGCGTCCACGCCGTTCTCCTGGGGGGGGAACCCCCGTGTCCCGGGGGGGGGGGGGTCAGGAGACCACCCCGGCACCCCAGAACCCCCCCTGACCCCCACCCAAGCACTCAGGCACCCTGCCCCACCCCGGGGACCCTGACCCACCCCGGGGACCCTGCCCCATCCTATACACCCAGGGACCCAGGTGTTTGGGGGGGGGGTCACGTGACCCCCCAGCACCCCCAGACCCCCCCCTTGGGGACCGAGGTGTTGGGGGGGGGGGTCACATGACCCCCTCAGCACCCCCAGACCCCCCCACCCAGGGACCCAAGCATCTGGGGGGCCCCATCTCCAGGGGACCCAGGAGTGCCCCCCATAGGGGACCCAGATGTCCCCCCATAGGGGACCCAGGTGTGCCCCCCACCCAGATGTCCCCCCATAGGCTCCCCAGTCATTGTCCCCATAGCGTCCCCACTCATGTCCCCCATAGGGTCCCCAGGCGTGCCCCCCACCCATGGGGACCCCCCATAGGGGACCCAGGCATGCCCCCCACCCATGGGGTCCCCCTATAGGCTCCCCAGGCGGCCCCCCACCCATGGGGTCCCCCCCATAGGCTCCCCAGGCGTGCCCCCCACCCATGGGGTCCCCCCTTAGGGGACGCAGGCGTGCCCCCCACCCAGATGTCCCCCCCATAGGCTCCCCAGGTGGCCCCCCACCCATGGGGTCCCCCCTTAGGGTCCCCAGGCGTGCCCCCCACCCATGGGGTCCCCCCATTCGGTCCCCAGGCGTGCCCCCCACCCAGATGTCCCCCCCATAGGCTCCCCAGGCGGCCCTCCCACCCATAGTGACCCCCTTAGGGGACCCAGGCGTGCCCCCCACCCATGGGGTCCCCCCCATAGGGTCCCCAGGCGTGCCCCCCACCCAGATGTCCCCCCCATAGGCTCCCCAGGCGGCCCCCCACCCATGGGGTCCCCCCCATAGGGGACCCAGGCGTGCCCCCCACCCATGGGGTCCCCCCTTAGGGGATGCAGGCGTGCCCCCCACCCAGATGTCCCCCCCATAGGGGACCCAGGCGTGCCCCCCACCCATGGGGACCCCCCATAGGGTCCCCAGGTGGCCTCCCCACCCATGGGGACCCCCTTAGGGGACCCAGGCATGCCCCCCACCCATGGGGACCCCCTCAGGGGACCAGGCGTGCCCCCCACCCATGGGGACCCCCTCAGGGGACCAGGCGTGCCCCCCGCAGTGTCCCCGCCGCGGGGTACCTGTGCGACGCGGATGATGTCGGGGATGTGGAGGTAGGCCTGGACGGGGGGCAGCCCCCGCCCCACCAGATAGGCCTCGTCCGCCTTCTGCCGGTGCATCTGCCCCGTGTCCTGCTCCGAGTACACGGCCACCGTCCGGATCCCCAGCTCCGTGCAGGCCCGGAACACCCGGATGGCGATCTCGCCTTGGGGGGACGTGGGGACGTGTGGACATGGGGACACCCCGGGGACATGGGGACTTCCCATCAGGGACATCCCATCCCATCCCATCCCATCCCATCCCATCCCATCCCATCCCATCCCATCCCATCCAGGCCATCCCAACTGGGAAGGGACACGGCCACCGTCCGGATCCCCAGCTCCATGCAGGCCCGGAACACCCGGATGGCGATCTCGCCTTGGGGGGACACGGGGACATGGGGACATGGAGACACCCCGGGGACACCCCGGGGACATGGGGACGTGGGCATGGGGGCATGGGGACATGGGGACATCCCATCCCATCCCATCCCATCCGGGCCATCCCAACTGGGAAGGGACACGGCCACCGTCCGGATCCCCAGCTCCGTGCAGGCCTGGAACACCCGGATGGTGATCTTGTCTTGGGGGCACACGGGGACATGGGGACACCCCGGGGACACCCTGGGGACACCCCAGGGGCATGGGGACATGGGGACACCCGAGGGACACGGGGACATCCCGGGGACATGGGGACATGGGGACACCCCAGGGACATGGGGACACCCCGGGGACATGGGGACATGGGGACACCCCAGGGACATGGGGACACCCCGGGGACATGGGGACATGGGGACACCCGAGGGACATGGGGACATCCCGGGGACATGGGGACATGGGGACACCCCGGGGACACCCCGGGGACATGGGGACACCCCAGGGACACCCCGGGGACACCCCAGGATACCCCATCCCATCAGGGACATCCCGGCTGGGAGGGGGACATGGGGATGGGGACATCCTGGGGACACCCAGGGGGGCTGGAGGGGACAAAGGGGGACCCGGGGGACATGGGGGGCACCCAAGGGACACCCAGGGGAGATGGAGGGGACAAAGGGGGACCCAGGGGACACAGGGGGCACCCAGGGGACATGGGGAGGGACCCAGGGGACACGGGGGGCACCCAGGGGGGATGGAGGGGACAAAGCGGGACACAGGGGGCACCCAAAGGACACAGGGGGCACCCAGGGGACACGGGGGGGGGGGCTGGAGGGGACAAAGGGGGAGCCAGGGGACATGGGGGGCACCCAGGGGACACCCAGGGGGGCTGGAGGGGACAAAGGGGGCCCCAGGGGACACGGTGGCCCGCAGGGGCCAGGCGGTGGCCGCGGGGCCGGCACTCACCCCGGTTGGCCACCAGGACCTTGCGGATGGGCTGGTAGCTGACGGGGCGGGTGGTCCCGGGGGGACCCCGCAGCAGCCGCAGCCCCAGGAGGGCCCGGCCCCCGCGGGGGACGCACAGCTGGAACATCTGGAAGGGGGGGGTACGGGGGGGGGGTGACACGAGGGGGGGGGGGCACGAAGGGGGGGGACACGAGGGGGGGGATGGGGGGGCACAGGTCAGCGCAGGGGCCGGCAGCCCCCCAAAACTCGCTGCCAGCACAACCCTATACAAGACAGCGGAGAATCCCCCCCCCTTTTCCCAGAAGGGACCCAGGCACCCGGGGCCGCTGACCTTTGCCCCAGTGCCCTTTGACCCCGCGCCCAACCCAAACCCACCCATCCCCCCCCCCCCCCAGGGGACAGCACGGAGCCTCCCCCCTCCCCCCCCCTCCCCACCCCCACCCCAATTTTTCCCGAAAGGACCCAGGCTCCCCCTCCCCCCCCGACCTTTGCCCCAGTGACCTCTGCCCCCCAAAATGCGGTGCCCCCCTCCCCCCCCCCGCAATGGGCACGGGGGGATGCGCGTGTTGCACGCGTGGGCGAACCTCCCGTGCACGAGCACCCCTTGCACAAGCACCTTTGCGCAAGCACCCCTTGCACGAGCACCTTTGCACGAGCACCCACCTTGCACGAGCCCCCCTTGCACGAGCACCTTTGCACGAGCACCCACCTTGCACGAGCCCCCCTTGCACGAGCACCTTTGCACGAGCACCCCTTGCACGAGCACCTTTGCAGGAGCTCCCCTTGCACGAGCACCTTTGCACGAGCACCCACCTTGCATGAGCACCTTTGCAGGAGCTCCCCTTGCACGAGCACCCCTTGCATGAGCACCTTTGCATGAGCACCTTTGCACAAGCTCCCCTTGCACGAGCACGTCCCTTGCACGAGCACGTCCCTTGCACGAGCACCTTTGCAGGAGCTCCCCTTGCATAAGCACCCCTTGCATGAGCACCCCCCTTGCACAAGCACCCCTTGCATGAGCACGTCCCTTGCACAGCACCCCCCTTGCACAAGCACCTTTGCACAAGCTCCCCTTGCACGAGCACCCACCTTGCACGAGCACCCACCTTGCACGAGCACCCCCCTTGCACAGCATGCCCCTTGCACGAGCACCTTTGCACAAGCTCCCTTTGCACAAACATCCCTTGCACGAGCACCTTTGCACAAGCTCCCCTTGCACGAGCACGTCCCTTGCATGAGGACCTTTGCATAAGCACATCTCTTGCACAAGCGCCTTTGCACAAGCTCCCCTTGCATAAGCACGTCTCTTGCACGAGCACCTTTGCACAAGCTCCCCTTGCACAAGCACGTCTCTTGCACAAGCACCTTTGCACAAGCTCCCCTTGCACAAGCGCATTTCGTGCACGAGCACCTCTTCCACAAGCCCACCTCCTTCGCCAGCCCCCCTCGCACGAACCCCTCTTGCACAAGCACCTTTTCCACAAGCCCCCTTTGCACAAGCCCCCCATGCACGAGCCCCCCTCGCACAAACACTGCTTTTGCACGAGCCCCCTTTGCACAAGCCCCCCCCACAAACACCGCTTTTGCACGAGCTCCTTTTGCATGAGCCCCTTTTCCACGAGCCCCCCTCGCACGAGCACCTTTTCCAGAGCCCCTTTTGCATGAGCCCCCCTTGCACGAGCCCCCCTTGCATGCGCCCTTTTTGCACGAGCACCTTCTCCACAAGCCCCTTTTGCACGAGCCCCCCTTGCACAAACACCGCTTTTGCACGAACCCCTCTTGCATGAGCCCCCTTTGCACGAGCCCCCCTCACACAAACACCACTTTTGCACGAGCCCCCCTCGCACAAGCCCTTCTTGCACGAGCCCCTTTTGCATGAGCCCCCCTCGCACAAACACCGCTTTTGCACGAGCCCCCCTCGCACGCACCCCTTTTGCACGAGCACCTTCTCCACGAGCCCCCTTTGCACGAGCCCTTCTTGCACGAGCCCCCACTCGCACAAACACCGCTTTTGCACGAGCCCCCCTCGCACGCGCCCCTTTTGCACGAGCACCTTCTCCACGAGCCCCTTTTGCACGCGCCCCCCTCGCACGCGCGCTCCTCGCACGCTCACCCTGCCCTGACCTGAGCAGGCCGGGACTCGCCGCCGCCGCCGCCCGCTCTCGCACGCCCCTCGCACGCCCCTCGCACGCGCCCTCGCACGCCCAGCCCGCGGCTCCCCGCCCCCGCTGCCCGCCGGCCGCAGGCCTCTGGGTGAATCATTGACCCAGGGGCGAAGTCCATAGGGCCCCGCCGGGCACGTATAGCCCCATACGGCCCCACCGGGCACGTATAGCCCCATATGGCCCCACGGACGAGCTGCCCAGTGGGTCCAGCGGGGCCAAACTGGGAGCACTGGTCCATACTGGGGCTGTAGGGGGGCCCAAGTCTATAGGGGAGCTGGTCTATAGGGGCTGCCAGGACCTATAGGGGGTCCCAGGCAGTATGGAGGGGGCTGATGGGGGGAGCTGATGCAGAGGGGGCTTGGTCCTATAGGTGCCTGGTCTATAGGGGGTCCCAAGACCTATAGGGGGTCCCAGGCAGTATAGAGGGCATATGGGGGGGGGGTGATGCAGAGGGAACTTGCTCCTGTAGGGGACCTAGTCTATAGGGGCTCCCAGACGGTATAGAGGGCATATGGGGGGGGAGCTGATGCAGAGGTGGCTTGGTCTTATAGAGGAGCTAGTCTATAGGGGCTGCCAGGACCTATAGGGGGTCCCAGGCAGTATGGAGGGCATATGGGGGGGGGAGCTGATGCAGAGGGGGCTTGGTCCTATAGGTGCCTGGTCTATAGGGGGTCCCAAGACCTATAGGGGGTCCCAGGCAGTATAGAGAGCATATGGGGGGGGGTGATGCAGAGGGAGCTTACTCCTGTAGGGGACCTAGTCTATAGGGGCTCCCAGACGGTATAGAGGGCATATGGGGGGGGAGCTGATGCAGAGGTGGCTTGGTCTTATAGAGGAGCTAGTCTATAGGGGCTGCCAGGACCTATAGGGGGTCCCAGGCAGTATGGAGGGCATATGGGGGGGGGAGCTGATGCAGAGGGGGCTTGGTCCTATAGGTGCCTGGTCTATAGGGGGTCCCAAGACCTATAGGGGGTCCCAGGTAGTATAGAGGGCATATGGGGGTGGGGTGATGCAGAGGGAGCTTGCTCCTGTAGAGGACCTAGTCTATAGGGGCTCCCAGACGGTATAGAGGGCATACAGGGGGGGAGCTGATGCAGAGGTGGCTTGGTCTTATAGGGGAGCTAGTCTATAGGGGCTGCCAGGACCTATAGGGGGTCCCAGGCAGTATAGAGGGGGCTGATGGGGGGAGCTGATGCAGAGGGGGCTTGGTCCTATAGGTGCCTGGTCTATAGGGGGTCCCAAGACCTATAGGGGTCCCAGGCAGTATAGAGGGCATATGGGGGGGGGGTGATGCAGAGGGAGCTTGCTCCTGTAGGGGACCTAGTCTATAGGGGCTCCCAGACGGTATAGAGGGCATACGGGGGGGGGAGCTGATGCAGAGGTGGCTTGGTCTTATAGAGGAGCTAGTCTATAGGGGCTGCCAGGACCTATAGGGGGTCCCAGGCAGTATGGAGGGCATATGGGGGGGGGAGCTGATGCAGAGGGGGCTTGGTCCTATAGGTGCCTGGTCTATAGGGGGTCCCAGGACCTATAGGGGCTCCCAGGACTTACAGGAGACCCCAGCCCCTATAGGGGGGTGATGAGGGAGACTCATGCAGAGGGTTCTTGGTCCCTATAGGGCGATCAAGTCTATAGGAGCCAGGTCTATAGGGACTCCCAAGCCCTATACGTGCTCCCAGGCCTTATAGAGAATCCCAGCCCCTATAGAGGGCTGATTGGGGGGGCTTATGCAGAGGGGTCTTGGCCGCTATAGGGGGACTAAGTCTATAGGCGCCTGGTCTATAGGGGGTCCCAGGCGCTATAGGGGGTGCAGGCACTATAGGGGGCTGACGGGGGGGGCTCATGCAGGGAAGTCTTGGTCCCCACAGGGGCTATAGGGGGTCCCAGACCCTATAGGGGGGCTAAGGTCCGGGGGGGGGGACACACACGACAGACACACCGGACGGGGTCCCCTATGGCCGGGGACATATGGGGGGGTCACGTGGGTCCCAGCCCTATAGAGGACAGCGGGCTATAGGCGGGGGGGGTGGTCACGTGGGTCCTGGTCCCTATAGCGGGCGAGCAGCCCGGGGGGGGGGGGGGGATATCCATATGGGGGGGTCAAGTCACGTGGGTCAGGCCATATAGGGGAGGGTGAAGGTCACGTGGGACGTGGGTCACGTGGGTCCCGGTGCCCGGTCCCGTTGTTCCCCCCTACCCCACTCACCGCTCCGCGACCGCGACCGCCGCTTCCCCCCGCTGGCCCCGCTGGCCCCGCCCCCCCGCCCCCTATTGGCCAGCCGACGCCCCGCCCCCTTGCCGCCGCTCACCGCCCCTTACCGGAGGCCGGCGGGAACGGACGTTTCTCATTGGCCCGCCCGCCTCCGCGCTCTCTTCGCTATTGGCGGGAGAGGTTGCCTCTCCCACCCGTGACGCCCCGCCCCCTCGGGGAGGGCGGGGCGCGGTGGCGTCACGGTGCTGTCGCTCGCGGCCATTGGCCCGCGCGCCGGTGCCTCCGCGAGCGCTGATTGGCCGGGGGGAGGCGTGACCACAGGGGAGGGGGGCGGGGCCACGTGACCCGGGAGGGCGGACACGTGACCACAACAGCCCCGCGCCTATAGCTCCACCTCCTATAGGGGTTGTCTTGCGCGTGCCGGCACCTATAGGGCGCTGACGCCGCCGGCTCCCCATAGGGGGCGCCCTATAGACGGCCGTATGGCCCTTTCTTTCCTATAGGGAGCTCCGTATATAGGCCGCTGCCTGCCCTAGGGGTCATTCTATAGCCCCCTGTCCCCTATAGCGAGTGCCCTGCGGCCCGGCTTGCCCTACACAGGGCCATATAGCCCCTCCGCGTGCTACCGAGAGCGTCCTATAGGTTCCCCCGCCCCTTGCAGGGGGCTGTAGGCCTCACCCGTGCCCCCCTAGGGAGCGTTCTGTAGGCCCTAACCCCCTTTAGGGGACGGCCTATGGTGCTCCTCACCCTATAGGGAATCCTATAGGATGAGGAGACGCAGTGCGCCCCCCCCCATGCCCACTTTCTCCCTATAGGGGACAACCGATGGCCCTGTTTGACCCTCGCAGGGCGGCAGGGCCGCTCTATCCCCTATAGGGGAACACGCTGTAGGCTCCTTCCCTCTATAGGGGACACCCCACAGCCCCCCGTCCCCTATAGATAGCGGTATAGCCGGGGAGAGGCCATGACTACAACTCCCATCAGGCACCGCGCGGGAAAGGGAGGGGCTGTCATGGCGCCGGCGCGCAGGGCGCATGCGCAGAGAGCGTCTCCCCCCGCCCCAGCCGGCGCATGCGCAGACGCGCCGAGCTGCGGCGGGAGGGCGGCGTTCTGCGCATGCCCGGGAGGGGCTTTGCGCATGCGCGCCGCGCTCCGGCCCCGCCCCGCCCGGCCCCGCCCCGTCAGTCGCTGTGTGGCCGCCGCCGCCGCCGGACGCGCCTCAGCCGGGGCTCCGCGTTTGCCGCCATGGCCGACCCCGCCACCCAGTCCCCTTTCATCTCATCCTCATCCTCCTCCTCTTCCTCCTCCGGTCAACCCCAGCTCGGAGGCTGCGGGGGCGCTGGCTCCGCCTCCTGCGCCGGTAAGGGCCTGGAGGGGCCTGGAGGGCCCGGGGTGCCTGAGGAGGGGGGCGGGAAGAGGCCTTACGGGGTAGGTATGAGGTAAATAGGTCTCGGGGGGGGAGAAATGGCGGGGAGACACCTTTAGGGGACAATTATGCGGGGGAAAGAAGCCTTTAGGGGGCGGGTATAGGGGAAAGGGGCCTTTAGGGGGTGTAGATATAGGGGAAAGAGGCTTTCTGGGGGGCGGTTATAGGGGAAAGAGGCCTTCTGGGGGGCGTTTATAGGGGAAAGAGGCTTTCTGGGGGGCGGTTATAGGGGAAAGAGGCCTTCTGGGGGGCGGTTATAGGGGAAAGAGGCCTTCTGGGGGGCGGTTATAGGGGAAAGAGGCCTTCTGGGGGGCGGTTATAGGGGAAAGAGGCCTTCTGGGGGGCGGTTATAGGGGAAAGAGGCCTTCTGGGGGGCGGTTATAGGGGAAAGAGGCCTATAGAGGGGCAGATATAGGGGAAAAAGGCCTATGGGGGGTAGTTAGAGGGGAAAGAAGCCCATAGGGAGTAGATATGGGGGGAGAAGAGGCCTTTAGGGGGGCAGTTATAGGGGGAAGAGGTCTTTAGGAGGGTAGCTATAGGGGAAGGAGGCTTTTAAGGGGGGGCAAATGTGAGATGAAACAGCTTTTAGGGGAGCAGATGTGGGAAGAAGAGGCCTTTAGGGGGCGGGTATAGGGGAAAGAGGCATATAGGGGCGTGGATATAGGGCAAAGAGGCGTATAGGGGTGTAGATATAGGGAAAAAAGGTGTATAGGGGGGCGGGTACAGGGGAAAGATATGTATGGGGCTTAGATATAGAGGAAAGAGGCCTTTTGGGGGGCAGGGATAGGGGAAAGAAGCCTATAGAGGGTAGATTTAGGGGGAAGAGGCCTTTGGGGGGCAGATATGGGGGGCAGCGGCACATCCAGCCCAGCATCCTGCAAAAATGGGGCAAAAAAAACCTGCAGAAAAGGGACCGTTGATTTTTTTGGGGGAGGTCGTTGGGTGGTGGGGCTGCTCCGTCCGTCTGCCCTGGCAGGGTGGGCTGAGGGGGGAACCCCGGCATTTTGGGGGGGCACTTTGCCCTCCCCCTCTCCCCTGGGAGCACCCCCCGAATGCCAGTGCTCATTTTGGGGCGCCCTGACTTTGCAGTTGCCGCCGGCACACCCCGATTCCCATGGATTCCCCCCCAGTTTTCACAACCGGATGCCACAGAGCCCCAAAACACTGCGGTTTCACCCCAAATATCACCCCGGCAGTGAGGGGTGGGGCTTTCCCAGGGCTCCAGCGCCGAGGGGGGGGAAGGTGGAGATTTTGGGGTGACCCGACGCCATCTGCGCTCCGGCTGTTGTCACCGGGCGGTGACGGCTGCTGCGCCGGATTCCCGTCTCGACCAGCACGACCCAGGTGGGGAAAACAGAGTAAAAACCCCCCAAATTTGGTCAAAAAACAGAACTCGCCTGACGGTCTCATGTTGAAGAGGCGGCAACGGGTAACACAATGTCACCCCGAAAAGGGGAAGCTGGAAGAAACCTTGTTCCCCTTCTGCGGTACAACCGGGTACCCCAAAACCCCCGGGGACCCCCCTCCATTTTGTGGCTGGGTAGGGGTAATACCCAGGATGATTGTGAAACTGCCGGCGCCTGACACCCCTCAATTTGGGGTAAAACCCTGTGGAAAAGGGTACGCAGACTCCAACCGCGGTTTGGGGGTGCTCAAGCCACCCCCACACACACACATCTGCCCACTTTGGGGGTGAAGAGGCAGCGATTCGTCCCGGTTTTGGGTGGTTTCACCCCAAAAAACCCATCAGCACCCCAAAAAGACGCCGGATACGCTGGGATGAAGCCTTGCCGCATCGAAGTGAAACCCCATCCCCATCTTGGGGTGGGGGGGGTGACGCCCTGGTGGGTTTTGGGGGGGGCTCTGGGGTGGGGTGGGGGATTTTGGGGGGGCTCCCTCAGGGCGCTGAGCTCTCACCCTCTGTGTTTTCTTGCAGATCCCCCTGCTTCTTCCTCCTCTTCCCAGCCTGTCTCTCTCTTTGCGGCTTCACCAGGCAAGTCTCCCCCCTCCCCCCAACTTTCCTGTGCCCCCCAGGAAGAAAAATGTCGAGGGGGGGGACGGCTGGAACCCTAAAATGGCCCCCCTGGATTTGGGGGGGAGGTCCCCGCTGCCGCTTTGGCATCCCCGATGCCGCTGTGCTCTCTATCTGGGCGCTGCCGGTGGCTCTGCTGGGGGGGCAAACCCCAAAAATAGCCCCCGGTTTTGGGGGGCTTCACCTGCGGCTCATTTTAGGGGGGGGGGAGGGTCCTGAGACCCCCCCTAAAATGGCGGCCAGGGCGGAGGGGCGGTTTAAACCCTGCCAAAAGCAGACATTTTTCTTTCGTGCTTTATTTTTCTTGCTTATTAACAATTTTTTCTTCCTTTTTGCGGGCAGCTGCCCGCCCCACGGCTTTGCCCCCCCCCCCCTCGCCTCTGCCCCATGGCTTCACCCCACGGCTTCGCGCCTGCCCCACGGCTGCTGCTCCCGCTTTGCACGCTCCCCCCCTCCCCGCCGCCGCCACCGCTCGCCTGGCTGAGGAGGAATTCGCCGTTTCTCGTTGTTTGGCCTCAAAAAAACCAAAAAAAACAAAACAAAAACCCACGACCCGCCTGCGCCCGTGTCCCACCCGCCGCCGTCTGTGTCTGTGTGCGACCCCCCTGCCCCGCCCGGATCCGGCCCCGAAAATTTTGGGGGGTGGGGGGAGGTGAGGAGCCCCCAAACTCCCCCTCGCAGCCCTGGAGGACCCAAGATCCCCCCGTTTTGGCCCAAAATGAGTGGGTGGGGGAGGCCGTGACCATGCTGGCGTCCCACACCCTTGGCAGGGGGGGCTAAATCCTGCCCCCCCACCCGCTCTGGGCCCAATCCCAGGGTTTTTAGCCCCAAACCACGGTCCTGAGGGCCACGCCCCCGTCTTGGTGCCAAACCTGCAGGGTTTGGGGTGTATTTGGCGGGGGGGGAGCGTCCGACTGTTCGCGCCGCCACGGGACCTGCTCGCCCCCCCGCCAGCATGGCTGCACCGAGGAGGGGGGGGACCCTGAAACGCCGCTTGGGGTGCAGCCGGGTGCATGGCGGCCCCCCCCCCGTGCATGCTGCACCCCCCCCAAAATCCGCGCCGCACCCACACCTGACTTTCTCCCATCTCTCTGGCCCCAGCGGGCGCCGAAGCGGCACCGGCGGGGCAAGGAGGTCGGGGAGCCTTCCTCCCCGCCCCCCACCCCGCCGCCGCCTCCTCTTCCTCGGGGGTCCCCCCCCAAAAAGAGCCGGATTCCCCCGAATCGCCCTTCGAGGTCGTGCCGGATCGCGCCGCCTTCGACCGGGAATACGGCTCCGCTGCCGCGCTGCTGGGGGAGCGCGAGGTGCTGAGCCAAATCCCCGAGGATCGCGTCTGCGACTTCCCGGCGAAACCCCGTGCCGGTAGCCTCACCGGTATCACCGCTAAAATCCCTACCGGCTTGTGCCGACAAACCTCCGGCACCGCCGCGGCGTTGGAAGAGGTGTCCAAGTGCGTCCGGGAGATGCATAGTTTCACCAACGAGTTGCTCAGCTGGGATTTGGTGGAGCGTAACGGCGGTAACGGCATCAATGGCGGTAACGGCATCGCCGGCGGGTAACGGCGTCGCCAGCGGTAACGGCGGTAGCGCCGGTGACGGTAACGCCGGCGCCGAAGCCGACAGCTCGGGTGACTCCGACGACACCGTCATCGAGGAAGCGCCGGTCGAGGAACCCCCCGTTGCTGTCCCCCGGCACCACGCGACTGCCGGCAGCACCGGCAGCACCGGCATCGCCGTCATGCCGCCGCCGCCGCCCCCCCTTCCCGAAACTTCCCCCCGCGCCGCTGCCGCCGCCCGGGATTGGGAGGAGGAGCGGCTGACGCTGCGGGCGCTGCGGGAATTGGGGGAGCCCCCCCGGGGCACCCCAAATCCCTCCGGGGACCCGGCTGAGCCCCCCCTGGGGACCCAGCTCCTTCCCCGCCTGGCAGGTAAAAGGAGAAAAAAAAAAACAAAAAACAAAAAAAAAGCTTTTTTTACCCCAAAAATGCCGCCGCTGCCGCCGAGTCACCCCAAAAGCAGGAGGTTTGGGGTGGGGGGGGTGTGGCTGGACCTCCCCCAAAAAAAGGGGGTGTCAAAAAGGGGGGATCTGGCCCCAAAACGCTGCTGGGGATGTTGGGGGGGGGACACACCCCTGCGTCTGCCTCTCGTTTTGGTGTAAAAAAGGGGGATTTCTGGCAAAACCCGCCGCTACGCTGGGGGGGGTGTGTTAATTAACGCCTGTTTGTAGCGGGGGGGGGTGGGTTAATTAGCGCGTGTGTCTAATGAGCGTGGGGGGGTGGCACCGGATTCGTTTTGGGGCAAATTGAGACGAATCGGGGAGAGAAAAACCGTCAGCGAGGACGCGGCCGTTCGCCGCCTGTGATGGGGAGGGGGGGACGGGACATGGGGTTCCCCCGTGTCACCCCCACTTTGTCACCTCTTTGTGTGTCATCCCCCCCCCAAACAGTCCACGACCTCCTCTTCTGGCGGGACGTGAGGAAGACGGGGGTGGTCTTCGGCGTCAGCCTCGTCCTCCTCCTCTCCCTGGCCGCCCTCAGCGTCATCAGCGTGGTCGCCCACCTCGCCCTGGCCCTGCTCTCCGTCACCATCAGCCTCCGCGTCTACAAAGCCGTCGTCCAGGCCGTCCAGAAGTCAGAAGAGGGGCACCCCTTTCGGTGAGGGACTTTTTTGGGGTGTCCCCCTTATTTTTGGGTGGGTTTTGGGGTCCCACCCCCCCCCCCCGGTGACAGCAGCTGGGTGATGCATGTGGTAGCCTGGCCACTGTTTCCCCTTCTGCGGGATGGATGAAGGTTTTGGGGTGCAGTGGGGGGATGTTTGGCGTGTAGAGGGGGATTTTGGGGTGTAGAAGGGGGTTTTTGGGGTGCTGGGGGGGGAGTTTGGGTGCCCTCCCTTCAACTGAAAGTGCCACCCCCATCTCAGAGCTTACCTGGAGCTGGATGTGACATTGTCCCCCAAAACCTTCCAGGCTTTGGGGGCTACCAGGGGGATTTTGGGGTGCAGAGGGGGGTGCAGGAGGTTTTTGGGGTGCTCAGGGGGATTTTGGGGTGCAGGGGGAGGATTTTGGGATGCCCCCCCTCAGCTGACCATGGCCCCCCCCATCTCAGAGCTTACCTGGAGCTGAACGTGTCATTGTCCCCTGAGATGTTGCAGGCTTTGGGGGCTACCAGGGGGATTTTGGGGTTCAGAGAGGGGTGCAGGCAGATTTTGGGGTGCAGAGGGGGGGATTTTGGGGTGCCCCCCTCAACTGACCATGCTCCCCCCGCCTCCCCAGGACTTACCTGGAGCTGGACGTCACCTTGTCCCCCGAGGCCTTCCAGGCTCACGCCACCGCCGTCGCCCACCACCTCAACCAGGCGCTGCGGTTCTTCCTCCGCCTCTTCTTGGTGGAGGATCTGGTGGATTCCCTGAAGGTAAAGGGGCCTTCCTCCCCCTCTCCTCCTCCTCTTCCCCCTCCTCCTCCTCCTCACCGCCTCTCCGGGCCCCCCCAAAAATCATTCTCTTATCCCCCCCCCCCCCCCCAACAGCTGGCCATGGCGATGTGGCTGCTGACCTACGTGGGAGCCGTCTTCAACGGCATCACCCTCCTCATCCTCGGTAAGAGCCGGGCTTTGGCCCCCTTCCCCCCTATAAAATAACCCCCCAAATTTTATTTTTTGGGGGGGGTGGCCCCCCCAAAACAACACTATGGGGGGGCTTGCCCGCCGCCGCGATGCTGAGCCCCCCTCGTTTCTCTCGCAGCTGAGCTGTTGGCCTTCACCCTCCCGCCCCTCTACGAGAAGTACAAGGTGAGCCCTAAAATTAAGGAAGGGGGGGACGACACCCCCAAAAAAATGAGGGGAGCATGCCAGAAATGAAGGGGGCACCCCCAAAATAGAGGGGGTACCCTAAAATTGAGGGGGATACCCCCACTGAGACCCCCCCTGCTCCCTTCCCCAGGTGCAGATCGACCACTACGTGGGCATCGCCCACCGCCAGACCAAGGACCTCGTGGCCAAGTAAGCGCCGCCGGGGCCCCCCCCCAAATCCATGGGTCCCCCCCGCAAAATGGCCGTGCCCCTCTCCCTGAAATCACCGTGCCCCCCCGCTCCCTGCAAGCCTCTCACCTCTCTCCTCTCCCTGTAGGATCCAGGCGAAGCTCCCAGGCCTGGCCAAGAAGAAGCCGGAATAAAACCCCGGGGGTGGCGGGGAAATATTGGGGTGCCCAGCCGGTGCCCCCCCCCCCCGAGCTCATCAGCCCCCCCTAAACTCATACCCACCCCCAAGCTCGTTACACTCCCCCCCCCCCATATCTCTCACAGTGGCGTCCGTCAGTCCTTCCCCCCCCACCCTAAACCTTGGACTTGGCCTCTGCTGTGGGGCTTTTTGGGGGGGCTGCACCCCAAAACCTCCCTCCCGCTCCCCTGTGGGGGGGACTCCCCCAGCTCATTCCCCCCCTCGCCCTTCGTTATTTTTTTTAACGTTAATTGAGGTGAAATGTCTGTAACTGCTGTAAATTTTGGGGGGGGGGGGGCGGTGGCAAAGCCCCTCAAGGCGGGGCTCAGCCCTCTCCTGCAGCCCCCCCAAACCGCACTGCGCCCCCCCCAATCCGTTGGGGGGGGGGACACGTGGGGATACCCCCCCCCCCCCCTTTCTGCCTGCAGGGATGCGGCATCAATAAAACACCACGCCGGACGCCTCCGCCCCCCCGCTTTGCGCCGGTGTCCCCCCCAAAATGTCCCTGCATCCCCCCAAAATATCCCCGTGGCCCCCCTAAAATGGCGCCGTGCCCCCCCCCCCCAAAATGGCGCCGTGTGTGTGTGTGTCCCCCAGCACGTCGCTCCACGGGGTCTCCAGGAATGGGTTTATTGAGGGGCGTCACGTACAAAAAAACGGGGGGGGGGGGGGGGGACACGCATAAATAGGGTGACACCGCGGCGGGGGGGGGGTGACACCGGGAGGGGTGGGCGTTGGGGACCGGTGGCACCGTTGAGGGGACCCGTGGGTGCCACCTCTGAGAGGTGGGGGGGGGCATGGGTGATATTGGGGCGCAGGGGGGCTGTTGGGGGGGCTGGGGACATTGGAGGGGCTCTGTGTGTGTCCCCCCCCCCCCAGTGTCCCCGTCCCCGGGGGTCAGGCGGTGCAGGCGGGGGGGATTTTGGGGTGCAGGGAGAAGAGGGGGGGGCGGGGGGCACCCCCAGCACCCCCCGCCCCCCCCTCCTCCTCCTCCTCCCCTGCGGCGGCTGCTTCGGCCTTGCCGGCGGCGCCATCGTCCCCCTCCTCCTCCTCGGCAGGGCTGGGGGGCTGCGGGGCTGGGGGAGCGGGGACAGCCCTGTCCCCCCCGGCCTGGCCCCAGCCGGGGACGCGCTGGCCCCCGCGGTGGCCCCAGTGGCCCCATGTCCCCACACCCCCCAGCACCCCCCTTTGCCCACAGTAGCCCCGTGGCCCCAGCACCCCCAGTGGCCCCATGTGTCCCCAGCACCCCCATGTGTCCCCAGCACCCCAATTTGCCCCCAGTGTCCCCACACCCCCCCAGCACCCCAATTTGCCCCCAGTGTCCCCACACCCCCCAGCGTCCCCATGCCCCGGTGTCCCCATGTCCCCAGCACCCCCATTTGCCCCAGCGTCCCCATGTCCCCAGCACCCCCGTTTGCCCACGGTGGCCCCGTGTCCCCACACCCCCCCATGTCCCCATTTGCCCCCAATGTCCCCAGCGTCCCCATGTCCCCATTTACCCCCAGCGTCCCCGTGGCCCCCAATGTCCCCATTCACCCCCAGCATCCCCATCGCCCCCAGTGCCCCCACGTCCCCATTCACCCCCAGCATCCCCAGTGTCCCCATGTCCCCATTTACCCCCAGTGTCCCCCATCACCCCCAGCGTCCCCGTTGCCCCCAGTTGTCCCCATGTCCCCTTTTGCCCCCAATGTCCCCATTGCTCCCATTGCCCCCAGTGTTCCCATGTGCCCATTTACCCCCAGTGTCCCCATCGCCCCCAGTGTCCCCAGGTCCCCATTCACCCCCAGCGTCCCTGTCACCCCCAGTTGTCCCCAGTGTCCCCATGTCCCCATTTGCCCCCAGCGTCCCCATTGCCCCCCGTGTCCCCATGTCCCCTTTTGCCCCCAATGTCCCCATTGCTCCCAGCATCCCCATCACCCCCAATGTCCCCAGTGTCCCCACGTCCCCATTTACCCCCAGCATCCCCATTGCCCCCTGTGTCCTCATGTCCCCTTTTGCCCCCAATGTCCCCATTGCTCCCAGCATCCCCAATGTCCCCAGTGTTCCCAGGTCCCCATTCACCCCCAGCATCCCCATCGCCCCCAGTGTCCCCATGTCTCCAGTGTCCCCACGTCCCCATTCACCCCCAGCATCGCCAGTGTCCCCATGTCCCCATTCATCCCCATCGCCCCCAGTGTCCCCGCATCCCCATTCACCCCCAGCACCCCCATCGCCCCCAGTGTCCCCACGTCCCCATTCACCCCCAGTATCCCCATCGCCCCCAGTGTCCCCACGTCCCCATTCACCCCCAGTGTCCCCAGGTCCCCACATCCCCATTGCCCCCAGTGTCCCCATGTCCCCATTCACCCCCAGTGTCCCCACGTCCCCATTCACCCCCCAGCGTCCCCGGGTCACCCTCTCACCGGCGGGGCCGTGGTTGTCCTCGTCCCGCCGCCGTCCCCGGCAGGCGCGCAGGAGCGCCCCGCGCTCGGCGGGCCCGAGGCGCAGGGTGGCGGGGTGGGCGGCCAGCGCGTGGCGGCGGATGTCCCCGAGGTGCAGCGAGGGCAGGGCACGGGCGCAGAGCAGGCACCGCAGCCGGTTCCCCCCGGCCTCCAGGTCCAGCAGCAGCTCGGCCCGCAGCCACCCCCCGCAGCGAGTCCCCTCCCGGGCGTCCCCTCGTCACCGGCACCCCCGAGGGGGACGCTTTGCCGCCCCGCGGGGACGGGGGACGGGGGCAGCCCCGACGGCGGGGACGGGCGGGGGACGGGGAGCCTGCGGGCGGGGACACAGCGGCCTCAGCGGGGGGGGGTTGGGGACACCTTGGGGGCAAGGGGACGTGTTGAGGGTGTTGGGGACACCTTGGGGACAAGGGGACGTGTTGAGGGTGTCGGGGACCTTAGGGACACCTTGGGGACAAGGGGACGTGTTGAGGGTGTCGGGGACCTTAGGGACACCTTGGGGACAAGGGGACGTGTTGAGGGTGTCGGGGACCTTAGGGACACCTTGGGGACAAGGGGACGTGTTGAAGGTGTTGGGGACCTTGGGGACACCTTGGGGACAAGGGGACGTGTTGAGGGCCTTGGGGACACCTTGGGGGCAAGGGGACGTATTGAGGGTGTCAGGGACCTTGGGGACAGGGGGACGTGTTGAGGGCCTCAGGGACCTTGGGGATACTTTGGGGACAAGGGGACATGTGGAGGGTGTTGGGGACCTTGGGGACAAGGGGACACCTTGGGGACAAGGGGACGTGTTGAGGGTGTCGGGGACCTTGGGGACAAGGGGACACGAGGGTGTCAGGGACCTTGGGGACAAGGGGACACCTTGGGGACAAGGGGACACCTTGGGGACACCTTGGGGACAAGGGGTACAGGGCAGGGCATTGGGGACACCTTGGGGATATCGGGGGATATCCTGGGGATGCCTTGGGGACACCCTGGGGATGGCGGGGGGAGGTATTGGGGACCCCTTGGGGACACAGGAGGGATGGGATGGGGACCCCTTGGGGATGGCAGGAGGAGGTATGGGGGACCCCTTGGGGACACGGGAGGGCCGGGGTGGGGACGTTAGGGACCCCTTGGGGATGGGGGGGGACATTGGGGACCCCCTTGGGGACACGGGAGGGACGGGGTGGGGATGTTAGGGACCCCTTGGGGACGGGGTGGGGACATTGGGGACCCCTTGGGAATGGGGGGGGACATTGGGGACCCCTTGGGGACACCTTGGGGACAAGGGAGGGACGGGGTGGGGACATTGGGGACACCCTGGGGATGGGGGGGGGACATTGGGGACCCCTTGGGGATGGGGGGGGACATGGGAGGGACGGGGTGGGGACATTGGGGACACCCTGGGGATGGGGGGTGGGGACATTGGGGACCCCTTGGGGACGTGGGGGTGCGCTGGGGACGCCTTGGGGACAGCCGAGCGGGGGGGCGTGGCCTGGAGTGGGGGGGCGTGGCCACGGGCTGGGGGTGGAGCCCAAGCGGAAGGTGGGCGGGGCCTGGGGAAGGGCAGAGCCAGCCCATAAAGAGGGGGCGGGGCCTAAGCGCACCTGCTGTTTGGGGGCGTGGTGTGGGTGTGAGTGACAAGTGGGCGTGGCCTGACACTCCCGGGGCGGGGCTTGGATTAAAGGGGCATGGGGGTGATTTAAAAGGGGCGGGGCTGCATTCGAAGGAGGTGGGGCACATGAAGGGGGCGTGGCCCACTGGGCGGGGACACATTAAAGGGGGCGTGACCCACATTTAAAGGGGCCCAGCTCAATTAGGGAGGTCTACACTGAAGGGGCGTGGCCCACATTTAAAGGGGCAGGGCCCACATTGAAGGGGGCGTGGCCCACATTTAAAGGGGCAGGGTCCACATTTAAAGGGGCCCAGCTCAATTAGGGGGGTCTACAATGAAGGGGCGTGGCTCACATTTAAAGGGGCAGGGCTCAGGTTAAAGGAGGCGTGCCCAGGTGTATGGGGCCCACATTTAAAGGGGCCCAGCTCAATTAGGCGGAGTCTACCCTGAAGGGGCGTGGCCCACATTTAAAGGGGCAGGGCTCAATTGGGTGGGGGGGGTGGCCACACTGAAGGGGCGTGTCCCACATTTAAAGGGGCAGGGCCCAAAATGAAGGGGGCGTGGCCCACATTTAAAGGGGCAGGGCTCAATTGGGACGGGTCTACACTGAAGGGGCGTGGCCCACATTTAAAGGGGCAGGCCTCAGGTGAAAGGAGGCGTGGCCCACATTTAAAGGGGCAGGCCTCAGGTGAAAGGAGGCATGGCCCAGCTTTCAGGGGCCCCACATTAAAGCTCCCCACATCGAGGGGATGCACAACCCCCCCCACACACACACGCCCCGTACCTGTCCCGCGGCCGCCGCCGGGGATTCCGTCGGGGCGGGTGTGGAGACCCAGGTGGGCGTCCCAGGAGCGGAGGACGAGCTGCTTCTCGCGGGGTCCCCAGGCGCCGGAGTACGGATGTTTTTGCCGGATGTGCCGCTTGATGGTGCTGAGCTTGAGGGTAGCCAGGGCGCTGCCGCAGACCATGCAGAGCATCCCGTGCCGCGCCGCGTTGAATTCCATCAGGTATTCGGCTCGCCAGCGCTCGTGGTAATACCGCCGGTGATCCCGCCCCGGGATACGGCTCCGACCCGGCCGCGACGCTCGCGCTTCGCAGTGGTCTGAGCTCCGACGGCCCCCCCGCGGTCCCGGTTCTGGCGGGGAGGCTGGGAAGGGGGGGGGGGGGGGGTGACGGAGCAGTATGGGATTTTGGGGGGTGTCTGAGGGATGGAAGGGTCTTGGGGGATCAATGTAAGGGGGGGGGGGCAGGGATTCGGGGGGATTTGGGGGGGGGTCCAGGGATTGGGGACCCCATGGGGGACTCTCGTATGGGGGGTCTTTAGGGGTCCCCAGGGTTGAGGAGGTCTCCAGGGGTCCCCAGTGGTAGGGGGTCCGTGGGGGGGGATGGTTATGTGGGGGCTTTTGGGGGGGCCTCGGGGATATTTGGGCATCCTGGAGGGGGGGAACCCCCCATATGGGGGTCTTTGGGGTTGCTTATGGGGGGTGGTCTCCTGGGTTGGGGGTCTCAGCCCTGCTGGGGGGGGGGCGTGACCCCCAGGGGTGACCGAAAATTAGGGGGATCCGGGGAGGGGGGGGGCTCTTAAAGGAGAAAGGGGAGCTCTTAAAGGGGCAGGGGCATCAAATGGGGGGGGCCCAGAGGGATGGGGCATCTTAAAAGGGCGAGGGGGGCTCTTAAAGGGGCAGGGCATGTTAAAGGGACAGCGCACATCAAGGGGCGGGGCTTGTCAAGGGATATTTAAAAGGGGTGGGCATCTCCAAAGGGAGGGGCCCTTAAAGGGGCAGGAGCACGCAGAGGGGATGGGGGTGGTGAAAGAGGGCGGGGGTATTTTAAGGGGGTGGGGGGTATCTTAAAGTGACAGGAGCACCTAAAGGGGATGGAGGGGCCCCTTAAAGGGACAGGGGCCTCCTAAATTGTACACTGGCATCTTAAAGGGACAGAGGCATCCTAAATGGGATGGGGGCATCTTAAAGGGCCAGGCACATTTTAAAGTGACAGGGGCATCTTAAAGGGGCGGAGGCATCCCAAATAAGTTGGGGCATCTTAAAGACACAGGGGCATCTTAAAGTGATGGGGGTATCTTAAAGGGGCAGGGACACCTCAAAGTGACAGGGGCATCTTAAAGGGGCAGGAGCATCCTAAATAGGATGGGGGCCTCTTAAAGGGCCAGACACATCTTAAAGTGGCAGGGGCATCTTAAAGACGCAGGGGCATCTTAAAGGGATGGGGGCACCTTAAAGGGGCAGGGGCATCCTAAATACAATGGAGGCATTTAAAGACACAGGGGCATCTTAAAGGATGGGAGTATCTTAAAGGGGCAGGGGCACCTTAAAGTGACAGGCACATCCTAAATAGGATGGAGGCATCTTAAAGAGGCAGGGGCACCTTAAGGTGACAGGGGTATCTTAAAGGGGCAGGAGCATTCTAAATGGGATGGGGGCATCTTAAAGGGGCAGGGGCAACTTAAAGTGACAGGGGCATCTTAAAGGGGCAGGAGCATCCTAAATTAGGATGGAGGCATCTTAAAGGGCCAGGGTCACGCTGGAGGATGACAGGGGATGGCAAAGGGATGGGGGCACCCCCAGGGCCGGGGGGCATCTTAAAGGGCCAGCGTCGCTCCCATTGTGCGCGAAGGGGGAGCCCAGCGGGAGGAGGGGGGGGGTCGTCTCCTTAAAGGGGCCGCACCATCCACAGCCCCCCCCACTCCCCCCCGCCGCATCGGTGCTCACCTGGGCGGTCCGGCTGCGGGAGCAGGCCGGGGTCGGGGTGCGGGGGCTCCATGGCAGGGCCCGGGGCGGCAGTGGCGGCGGCGGGCAGGGGCCGGCCGGGGTGGGGACGCCGCCGTGGGGCCCCTGGGGCTCCTTTAAGGGCTCCTGGGTAAATTTAAAGGGGCCGCGCGCCTTTCCCATCCCCCCCGCAAGCCCGCCCCGCCCCGCGGCGGGGGGCTGCGGGGGGGGGGCGATGAGTTGCCGTCAGGTCTCAGCCCACCCCCCCGCCCCCAAAGAAGCGCACCCCCCCTCATAAAAAAGATTTCGAGGGGGGGGTCCCCCAAAAGGAGGGGGGCAGGGGAGCCCCTGGATGCTCCCCTCCCCCTTGCAGCCCCCCCATCCCTCCCCCCACCCTGCAGCATCGCCCCGGGGTCCCCGGACCTATGGGGCACCCAAGAAGCCATCACCCCCCCTCCATCCCCGGGCTGGCCCGCCCCTTTGGTCCAGAAAGGGCGTGGCCTGGGCGTGGAGACCACACCCTCCCTTTAGGGGGGAAGGGGGGCGTAACTTCCCCAGCTGGCCCCGCCCCTTCTCCCAGGCTTGGTCCCTCCGGACCTTCCCCCTTCTCCCAGTGCTCCCAGTTCCCCTCCCCATTGCAGCCAGGGAACTCAGGCGTCCGGGCCCCCGTCCCGCCCGTTCCCCCCAGTGCCTGGGGAGGACCCAGGGGGCCGGCAGCGCGTCCCACCACCCCCCCCCCAAAAAAAAAAGGGGGAGAGGACCCAGGCGTCCGGGCCTCCCCCCGCCCCCCTTCCCCTCGGGGTTGCCAGCAGGGATGGGGAGGGGGGATTCGGCTCCGCTCGGGTGTTTCCGGCAATGCGCGCGAAAGGCCCGATGGCGGCCGAAGGGTGTTCGGGTCTTTCCGGATCCACTCGGGGAAGCGGCGGCCGAGCCGGAGCTCGGCGCTTCCCGCGGCTGTCAGCGGAAACTGCCGAAGGAGGCTTCGGGTCTTTCCGCGCCTGGAGGAGGCCCGGGGAGAGGCATCGGGTGACTCCGGAGCGCCGCCGGAAACCTCCGAAGCGGGAGGGAGGCGCAGAGCCGAATCCATCCGGAAAGAGCCGAAGCGAAGCGGGAGGCGTGTCGGGTGTTTCCGGCGCAGCGGCGGAAATGGCCGAGGGCCGGCGGCGGCGGCCATGTTGGGAGCCGCTGGTGCTGAGGAGGCGCGAGTGTGAGGCGGCGGCGGCCGGGCCGGGCGGACTCGCCGCCCGCTCCCCTCTCCCCCCCCTTTCTCCTCTCCCGTCCCCCTCCCCGGCCTCCCCCATGCCGGTGGCCTGGCCCCCCCCCGCTCCCTGAGCGCGGCCCGGCGTTCCCTCTTCCCCACCTCCCCTTCCCCCTCCCCGCACACCGCCCGCCGCGGCTTCCCTCTATCGCGATAGTCGCCGGCGGCGGGGGGGGGGGGGGCCGCCATGTCGAGCAGCGGTCGCAGCCCTCTACCTACCGTCAACGAGAGAGACGCGGAACAGGTAGGACTGGCGACGGGGAGGGCCTCTGTGAGGGGAAGGGGGGTCTGAGGGGGGCCCGGCCCCTCCGCAGGGCCGGTTTGTGAGGGGGAAAGGGGGGGTCTGGGGCCGGTTTGTGAGGGGGAAAAAGGGGTCTGGGGCCGGTTTGTGAGGGGAAAGGGGGGTCTGGGGCCGGTTTGTGAGGGGAAAGGGGGGTCTGGGGCCGGTTTGTGAGGGGAAAAAGGGGGTCTGGGGCCGGTTTGTGAGGGGAAAAAGGGGTCTGGGGCCGGTTTTGTGAGGGGGAAAAAGGGGGTCTGGGGCCGGTTTGTGAGGGGAAAGGGGGGTCTGGGGCCGGTTTGTGAGGGGAAAGGGGGGTCTGGGGCCGGTTTGTGAGGGGAAAGGGGGGTCTGGGGCCGGTTTGTGAGGGGAAAGGGGGGTCTGGGGCCGGTTTGTGAGGGGAAAGGGGGGTCTGGGGCCGGTTTGTGAGGGGAAAGGGGGGTCTGGGGCCGGTTTGTGAGGGGAAAGGGGGGTCTGGGGCCGGTTTGTGAGGGGAAAGGGGGGTCTGGGGCCGGTTTGTGAGGGGAAAGGGGGGTCTGGGGCCGGTTTGTGAGGGAAAGGGGGGTCTGGGGCCGGTTTGTGAGGGGAAAGGGGGGTCTGGGGCCGGTTTGTGAGGGGAAAAAGGGGGTCTGGGGCCGGTTTGTGTGAGGGGAAAAAAGGGGTCTGGGGCCGGTTTGTGAGGGGAAAGGGGGGTCTGGGGCTGGTTTGTGAGGGGAAAAGGGGGATCTCGGGGTCTCTGGGGCCGGTTTGTGAGGGGAAAGGGGGGTCTCTGGGGCCGGTTTGTGAGGGGAAAGGGGGGGGTCTGGGGCCGGTTTTGTGAGGGGAAAGGGGGTGTCTGGGGCCGGTTTGTGAGGGGGAAAGGGGGGTCTGGGGCTGGGTTTGTGAGGGGGAAAAGGGGGATCTCAGGGGGTCTGGGGCCGGTTTGTGAGGGGAAAGGGGGGTGTGTGAGGGGAACCTCGGTAATTTTGTGAGATAAAAAGGGGGGTCTGAGGGGGATGTGGGCTGTTTTGTGAAGGGGAAAAGAGGGTCTGAGAAGGAAAGTGGGGGCCTGAGTGGATCGTGGGCTGTTTTGTGAGAGGAAAGCGGGGCCCTGGGCCATTTTGTGAGGGGAGAAAGGGGGTCTAAGGGGGTCGTGGGTCCCTCCATGAGGGTGAAAAAGAGAGGTCTAAGGGGACCTTGTGCCTCCCAGCCTGGCTCCTGTGTGAGGGGGTCCCGGGGGGGCCCAGCCCCTCTCACAGCCCCCCCATGAAGTACTCTGGGGCCTCCCCTGGCCCAGACCCCTGTGTGGGGTGGGGGGATCTGAGCCAGGACCCCCCTCGGGGACTGGATCGGGCTCCTCCATGGGACCTGGTGAAGGGAAGGGTGCTTGTGGGCTAGGTCCCCTCTGAGGGGTCTGGGGTCCCGTTTTTGGGGGTCCCTGAGGGTCACTAGGGTCCCCGGCCAAAGGCAAGGGTGAGGGGGTCAGGGCTTGCACCCCAAAGGAAAGGGGGTAGGCGGGGGGGTGCCAGCCCCACACATTGACCCCCCCTGGGGGTCTGGTATCTGCCGGGGGGGGGAATGCGAGGTTTGGGGTGTCATTGTTGTCGCCCCCCTCCCCGTCTCAGTGGCTGCGCGGACTGCGTGTGGGGGCGTGTGCCCACCCCCTTCGCTGCTGCAGCCCCCCCCCCCCCCCCCACGGTGGGTGTGGGGGTGGCTTCGCTGTGTGTGGGGCTGGGCACCCTCTGTGGGGTTGGGGGGGGTGCTGTGAGGTGTGTACCCCCCAAAATGATGTGGGTGCCCACCCCTGTGATGGGGTTCCTGCCTCCCCCCAGGATGGGGAGGGAGAGGGTTCATGCCCTGTGTCTGTTTGGGGTGGGGGAAGCTCAGAGCCCTTTGGGGGACGGGTGGAAGAGGGGTCCCCCATTTTGGGGTGTTGGTCTTGGGGGGCTCTTGGGGTCCTTCCAGCTCCCAGCTGCGGGTGGGGGACCCCACTTATGGCTCAGCCCTTTTGGGGGGTATCTGGGGGGGGCACCTTGGCTTCCCCAGCTGTGTGGTACCCCCATTTTAGCTAGTATTTGGGGGGGGGCTCCCCAAATGATTGAGAGGGACCCCAGCAGGATGCGGCCCGGGGCAGGGAGGGAAGTGGTTTCGTCTCCGCGTCCCCAGTGCCGAGCGCAAGGCGATGCCACCCGCTCTCCAGCCTTCACCGTGGCGTCGGGCACCCCCTCGTTTTGGGTTGTTATGGGGCGTTTTTCTCTATTTCCCCCCACCCCCCCCACCCCATTATGTAACGACAGAAAAGAATTTTTCCCGGCTGCCGGGATTTGGGGAGGGGGCGGTGGAGATTTGGGGGGGCTGCCGCCACATCTCCCCCTAAACCTGCATCCAAAATCGGGGTGCCTGCCCCCGCCCCCCAAGTTCCTCTGTCACATGGAGACCGATCTGGCGTGGTTTTATGTAAAAAAAAAAAAAAAAAAAAATTGTCAAAAATAACTAAATTTGGCTGACATTTCAGCGCCGCCGCACCAAAGCTGTTTCACCATCTTCCGTCGGCTGCCGAGGCGGCGGCGGGGTGTGGGGGGGGGAACCGCCTGCCCGCTGCAGGTAGGCCCGGCGCAGCGGTGGTTACCGGTTACACCGTTACTGCTTACCGGTTACGCCGTAGCCGGTTGCCACCGGTTTTGCGCCCGCGGCATGGTCAGGTGCTGCTGGTACCTCGGCCTTGTCACGCACCGGGATCTTTAGACCTGACTGGTGACATCACCCCCGGACCTAATGATATCACCCCCGGACCCGGTGACATCATCCCTGCTGCCATTCTGGTAGCGATTCCCAGTGGTTTGGCTCTAACGGCAGCCAGCGAGCAAGACGGGGCCCTCCCACCCCAATTCGTGTTGATTTTCCCCTTTTTCCGCCCCGTTTTCCCCCCACCGGTGCTTCAGGTGTTCCCCAGAACTGCGGCGCAACACCGCAAACCCCACCACCACCCCCCCGCCAGCTTCCGTGGCCCGGCCGAGCCGGCGTCAGCCCCAACCGGTTGAGCCGGTCTGGCGTTCCCGGCGCTCCTCGGGGAGTTCAACTCTCGGCGAGCTTCCACTGGCCGCCGGCACCACCCCGCACCGGGCCGGCCGCGGCCGTTTGGCGTCGCCGGCGTTGCCGTGAGCTGAGCCGGTTTGGGGTCACCGAGCGTGAGTCCCTGCTGTGACACTGGGGTTGGGGTGGGGAAACTGAGGCACGAGGGGTTTTGGCGGCGAGGGAGGGGGTTTAGAGCTGAGCTCGGGGGCCCGTATAATTAACGAGAGTTTGGTTAACGAGCGCCAAGCCCAGCACCGCTCTTCGTAGCCGCGGGGGGGATGCCGCGGCGCCGAGGGCTGAGTTCTTTCCCTGCTATGCCAAAACCGGGAGCGCCGAGGCGGCCGCCCACGTGCCGGTGAGGGAGACGGTGACGACCTCCCGGCATTTCGGCACCACACCGGCAAAGCTCGGAGCCGGCGGCGCTTTCAGCAAAGCCTCACCGGGCCCCGGCGCGGCCGCCACTGCTCTCCCGGCACGACCTTTGCCGGTGCCGGGGGGGTGTGTGTGGAGGAGAGCCGCCAGCGCCGGGGGATGTTTGCCGGCCACTCCAGCCTCCCCGATAAGAGGTGCCGGAGAAATGCCAGGCACGCCGGCGAGTGCTGCCGTGGACCCCCACATTTTGGGGGGGGGGGGGAGCATGGGGGGGGGGGGGGGAAGGATCCGGCGTTGGTGCTGCCACACACCTCGAAACCCCGAATTAATTCCCCGGCAGCGCGGCCAGATGGCGGAGCGCACTCCCCGCCCCGTTGCCACGGCAGTTCTTTGGCAGAAAACCCCCATTTTTCTTCACTTTTCCCCATCATCCTCCTGGGAAAGCACCGGATTTTAGGGGGAGGGGGAAGGATCCAGCCCCCCCCCCAATCTCCAAAACACCACATTCCCCCCCAAATCTGGGGGCTTGCCGCCTCGTGCCCTGTTGCGCCATCGCTGGCTGAGCAACACCAAAAGCAACACCAAAACCTCCCCCCCCCACCCTCGCTTCCGCCGGCAGTTTCCTTCCCACAGGGAGGGGCACCCCAAGAGCGTAACCCCCCCCAAAACCCCAGCGAGGTTTCGGGGGGGGCTGCGGTGGCCCCAAATCCTGGGGGTGGGTGCTTTGGCTCAACTCCCCCGCCGGCTCACGTGGACCCGTTATCTCCGGTGTCACCGGAGCGGTGACAGCGCGGCAGGGAGGGGGGGGCGGGATGTGGGGTGGGGTGACGCTGCCCAGCACCGGCGTTTCGCTTCCCTTAAGGGAACACCCCAAAAGTGTCCCCAAAGGCAGGGTGACCCTCGGTGGGGGTCCGTGGGGGCTTTTGGGGTGTGGGATAGGGGGGTTGGTGGCAGTGGAATGTTGGGGGGCACCATGGGGGGACCCCTCATTTTGGTTGTGGGGTGAATCCAGGCGCCTGGCTTGCCCGTTTTGGGGTAAAATCGTGACATTTGGGCACCCCGTTTCTGGGAGGGGATTGGGGAGGGGGCAGCCATGTCCCTGTCCCCTCCCAGGGAGGGGGTGTCACCGTGCTGGCCCCGTCCCCACCCCAGCCCAGCCCGAAACCGCGGTGCTTGCGTCAGGTATCGGGGGCGGCTCCCGGCCTGCCCGGGGCGCGGCACGGGTGCCGTACGGCAACGGCGCTCCCGGACTTTGCTCCCGGCTTTGCCGAGAGCCTCCAGACCCCCCTGGGAATTCTTTGGGAGGGGGGAACGACGGGACGGCGACACGGACAGGGGACATCGAGCTGATTGTCCCCTTGGTGTCCCCGCAGCCGGGGTCCCGCGGAGGGGAAGGGCGGCGGGAAGGCCAACATGCTGCGGGGCCGGAATTCGGCCACCTCCGCCGACGAGCAGCCCCACATCGGCAACTACCGCCTGCTAAAAACCATCGGCAAGGGCAACTTCGCCAAGGTCAAGTTGGCCCGGCACGTCCTGACCGGCAAGGAGGTGAGTACCACTGCGACACGGGGACGGTCCTCGTCCTGTGAGTGCCACCGCGGCACGGGGACGGGTTCCAGCTCCTCGCCCTGTGGGTGCCACCACGGGGACAGGCTCGTAGTCCTCATCCTGCGAGCGCTGCCGCGGTGCGGGGGCACCTCTGCGTCATGGTCCTTGCACTGCGAGTGCCACCACGGCACAGGGACGGGCTCCTGGTCCTCAGCGGTGACGGCCACCGCGGCGTGGGGATGGTTTTGGGCTCCTGGTCCTCACCCCACAAGTGCCACCGCAGGGACAGGCTCGCGGTCCTTGTCTTGTGAGTGCCACCGCAGCGTGGGGACAGTTCTGGCTCCTGGTCAGTCCTTGTCCTGAGTGCCACCGTGGGGACAGGCTCGTTGTCCTTGCCCCGCAAGTGCCACCATGGCGTGGGGACGGTCCCAAGCTCCCGATCTTCGTCCTGTTAGTGCCACCACAGCGTGGGGACAGGCTCCTGGTTCTCGCCCTGTGAGTGCCACTGTGGCACAGGGACGGACCTGAGCTTCTCGTCCTTGCTCCAGGGTTGTCACCAGCAGTGCCACCGTGGTGCGGGGACAGGTTCCTGCTCCTCACCCTGCGAGTGCCACCGTGGTGCGGGGACGGTCCTGACCCCCTGCCCCTCACCCTGCAAGTGCCACCATGGTGCGGGGACGGTCCTGTCCCCCTGGCCCTCACCCTGCGAGTGCCGCCACAGCTTGGGGACAGGCTTGGGGACAGTCCTCTCCTCCTGACACCCTCTCCCCCGTCCCAGGTCGCCGTGAAAATCATCGACAAAACGCAGCTCAACTCCTCCAGCCTGCAGAAGGTGAGGAGAGGGGGTTGTCACCTGGGGGGCGCAGGTGCTTTTTGGGGGACGCGGGGGGGTTGTGGCATCTCACACTCCCCCCCAAAACCTCGCCCCGTTCCCCACAGCTCTTCCGGGAAGTGCGAATAATGAAGGTCCTGAACCACCCCAACATAGGTGAGCGCCCCCCAAATCCCCCAGCTGCACGCTGGCACTGCCGTGACCCCCTTTCCCCACCCTTGAGGGGGGTCCCAGGGGCTGTTCCCCCAACCCCGGGGGTGGCCCCCACCCTGCCCCCCATCTTCTCCAGCCCTGCTTTGCCCCCCTTTGCAGTGAAGCTTTTCGAGGTGATCGAGACGGAGAAGACGCTTTACCTCGTCATGGAGTACGCCAGCGGGGGTGAGCAGCAGGCAGGGGCAGGCGGGGGGGGGGACAGCAGGCAGGGAGCGGGCAGGGCTGCCTCTCACCCCTGCCTTCTGTACCCCCCCGTCCCCTCCCAGGTGAGGTTTTCGACTACCTGGTGGCCCACGGGCGCATGAAGGAGAAGGAGGCCCGGGCAAAGTTTCGACAGGTCGGGGGGATGCTGGTGTGACACCCCCAAGAGAGTTT
This sequence comes from Pelecanus crispus, assembly GCF_030463565.1. Classification (NCBI taxonomy): domain Eukaryota; kingdom Metazoa; phylum Chordata; class Aves; order Pelecaniformes; family Pelecanidae; genus Pelecanus; species Pelecanus crispus. The sequence goes on from NC_134676.1 coordinate 86,616,192, forward strand.
GGGGACACCCCTGTGTCCCCAGGGGGACCTGGGGACACCCCTGTGCCCCACCTTGGGGTGGGGGGGGCCCCCCCTGACACCCCCCTCTCCTGCAGATAGTGTCAGCCGTGCAGTACTGCCACCAGAAGTTCATTGTCCACAGGGACCTGAAGGTGAGGACCCCCCCCTTAAAGCCCCTGACACCCCATGGGACCCCTGCCAGCACCCCAAGGTGCTCCATGGGTTCCACCCCCAACCTCTTGACCCCAGAGTGGCACCCACATACCCCTGGGTCCCCCCCCAAGGGCAGCACCCAGACAACCCTGAACCTCCTGGGAGGTGCCAGGACCCCCAGGGCAGCACCCAGGCACCCCCAGGACCCCCAGAGCAGCACCCAGGCACCCCTGGGAGGTGCTGGGACCCTGTGGGGCCAGGACCCCCAGGGCAGCACCCAGGACCCCCTATGGCAGCACTTGGACATCCCTGGCATTCCCAGGGCAGCACCCAGACACCCCTGGGACCCCCCCAGGACATGCCCGGACCCTGTGGGGCAGCACCCAGACACCCCTGAACCCTCAGGGCAGCACCCAGACACTGCTGGGTCCCCCTGGGAGGTGCCAGGATGCCCCCACGCAGCACCCAGACACCCCTGGGACCCTTTGGGTGGTGCCAGGACCCCCTGGGGCAGCACCCAGATTCTCCTGGGAGCTGCCGGGACCCCCTGGGAGGTGCCAGGATGCCCCCAGGCAGCACCCAGACCCCCCTGGGACCCTTTGGGAGGTGCCAGAACCCCCTGGGGCAGCACCCAGATTCCCCTGGGAGATGCCGGGACCCCCCAGAGCAGCACCTGGACACCCCTGGGACCCTCAGATACCTCCGGAACCCCCTTGGCTGCACCCACGTACCCCCAACCCCCCCCCAGCAGAGTACCCAGACAACCCTAAAGCCCCTCGGTGCGCTCTCCCTCCCCTGGGACAGGCGGAAAACCTACTGCTGGATGCCGACATGAACATCAAAATCGCCGATTTTGGCTTCAGCAACGAATTCACCTTTGGGAACAAACTGGACACGTTTTGCGGGTCCCCCCCCCTACGCCGCCCCTGAACTTTTCCAAGGGAAGAAATACGACGGCCCCGAAGTCGACGTTTGGAGCTTGGGCGTCATCCTCTACACCTTGGTCAGCGGTTCCTTGCCTTTCGATGGGCAAAATCTTAAGGTAATTTTGCGTTTTGGAGGGGGGGTTCCCCGGGGGTCTCTGGTGGGGTTGCGGTGTGCCGATGGATATCTTTCACCTCAGGAGCTGCGGGAGCGGGTGCTGCGGGGCAAGTACCGGATCCCCTTCTACATGTCCACTGACTGCGAGAACCTGCTGAAAAAGTTTCTCATCCTTAATCCTACCAAAAGGGGCACCTTGGAGGTGAGTGGGGGGCCGGGAGACCCTCGGGAGCACCCCAGTGGGGTCCTGAGCACCCTCAGCATGGTCCTGGGCACCCCTGGGACACCCAAAGTGTGGTCCTGGGCATTTTCAGCATGGTCCTGGACGTCCCAGGGATCCCCCAGAACCCCCAGCATGGTCCTGGACACCCCTGAGAGCACCCCAAGACCCCCAGCGTGGTCCTGGGTGCCCCCAGGTTTCCTCAGGGACCCTCAGTGTGGTCCTGGGAGCCCCCAGGCACCCTCAGGACCCTCTGAGCACCCCCAGCATGGTCCTGGGACCGCCTAGCATGGTCCTGGACACCCCTGAGAGCACCCCAAGACCCCCAGTGTGGTCCTGGATGCCCCCAGGTTTCCTCAGGGACCCCCAGTGTGGTCTTGGGAGCCCCCGGGCACCCTCAGGACCCTCTGAGCACCCCCAGCGTGGTCCTGGGACCCCCTAGCATGGTCCTGGACACCCCTGAGAGCACCCCAAGGTCCCCAGGCACCCCAAGCCTAGTCCTGGGCACCCTCGGGCACCCTCAGCATTATCTTGGACACCTGCAGGACCCCCTAATGTGGTCCTGGACACCCTGGGAGTCCCCTGGGCACCCCCCAGTGTGGCCCTGGGCACCCCCTGAGCACCCCGAGCATGGTCCTGAATCCCCCGGGACCCCCCAGGCACCCCCCAGTGTGGCCATGGGCACCCCCTGAGCACCCCCAGCATGGTTCTGAATCCCCCGGGACCCCCCAGGCATCCCCAGTGTGGTCCTGAGCACCCTCAGCATGGTCCTGAATCCCCCGGGACCCCCCCAGGCACCCCCAGTGTGGCCCTGGGCACCCCCAGGAGTCCCCTGGGACCCCCAGCATGATCCCAGGTATCCCCGGGCCCCCCTCAGCACAGCCCTGAGCCCCCCAGTAAACCAGCACCAGGGAGCCTTTGAGTCTCCTGTCCCCCCGAATGTCCCTGCCCCACCCTCCCGGACCCTAGAGGTGACCCCAGGAAGCCCCCTGGGACCCCCAGACCCTGCCTCAACACCCACTTTGGTGTCGTGTCCCCCTCCCACCCAGCAAATCATGAAGGACCGCTGGATGAACGTGGGTCATGAGGACGACGAGCTGAAGCCCTACATGGAGCCCGTACCAGACTACAAGGACCCTCGGAGGACAGGTAGGACACCCCCCCGGACACCTGGGTCCCCTTTTGGGGTGGGTGGGGGGTCCTCGAGGGGCCACCCGGGCACCTGGGGACGCCTGCCCCCCCCCCCCCCCCTTAGAGCTGATGGTGTCCATGGGGTACACGCGGGAGGAGATCCAGGAATCGCTGGTGGGACAGAAGTACAACGAGGTGATGGCAACCTACCTGCTGCTGGACCACAAGAGCTCGGAGGTGCGGGGACGTGAGGGACATCAGGTGGCATTTGGGAACACCGGGGGGGTGTAGGGGGGATGTGGGGACAACGGGGAGAGGTGACGCGACGCAGATGAGGGGAGACGGGAGGCTGTGGGTGGGACTGGGAGTATGGAGGGGATGTGGGGACATTGAGGGGATACAAAAAGGGTCACAGGGACAGATACGACAGGGAGCATGGAGGGTATGAGGGGAGACGGGGACATTGAGGGGACGTGGGGACATTGAGGGGACACAAAAAGGGTCATGGGGACAGATAACGACAGGGAGCATGGAGGGTATGAGGGGACACGGGGACATTGAGGGGACGTGGGAGGGGATGTGGGGACATTGAGGGGATACAAAAAGGGTCACGGGGATAGATACGACAGGGAGCATGGAGGGTATGAGGGGAGACGGGGACATTGAGGGGACGTGGGGACATTGAGGGGACACAAAAAGGGTCATGGGGACAGATACGACGGAGCATGGAGGGTATGAGGGGACACGGGGACATTGAGGGGACACAAAAAGGGTCATGGGGACAGATACGACGGAGCATGGAGGGTATGAGGGGACACGGGGACATTGAGGGGACGTGGGGACATTGAGGGGACACAAAGGGTCATGGGGACAGATATGGGGAGCATGGAGGGTATGAGGGGACACAGGGACATTGAGGGGACGTGGGGACATGAGGAGACACGGACGCGTGATGGAGCATGGAGGGTATGGGGGAACATGGGGACAATGAGGGGACATGGGGAGGGTCATGGGGACAGATAGGGAATGTGGAGGGTATGAGGGGACATGGGGACATTGAGGTGACATTGGGAGGGGATGTGGGGACACTGATGTGGCATGGGGACACAAGACATGGATACGTGATGGAGCATGGAGGGTATGAGGGGATATGGGGACAATAAGGGGACACAGAGGAACATGGGGGTATGACAGAGCATGGAGAGCATGAGGGGACGGGGGACGTTGAGGTGACATGGGGACATGAGGAGATGTGGATACGTGATGGAGCATGGAGGGTACGAGGGGTCATGGGACAACAAGGGGACACGAAGGAAAATGGGGACATGGGTGTGACAGGGAATGTGGAGGGTGTGAGGGGACACGGGGACATGAGGAGGAGACGTGGGGACACAGGCGTGATGGAGCTGGATGATATGGGGGATGTGGGGACAATGAGGGGACATGGGGAGGGTCACGGGGCCACAGGTGTGACAGGGAACGTGGAGGGGATGAGGGGACATGGGGACATTGAGGTGATGTGAGGGGACATGGGGAGCGTCATGGGGACGTGGGTATGACAGGGAACATGGGGATGAAGGGACACGGGGACATTGAGGTGACATGGGGACATGAGGAGACACAGATGCGTGACAGAGCATAGAGGTTATGAGGGACGTGGGGACAATGAGGGGACACAAGGAGGAACATGGGGACATGGGTGTGATGGGATGTGGAGAGTACGAGGGGACGCGGGGACATGAGACATGGGGACACAGGCGTGTTGGAGCATGGAGGATATGGGGGACATGGGAACAATGAGGGGACATGGGAGGGTCATGGGGCCACGGGTGTGACAGGGAACGTGGAGGGCATGAGGGGACATGGGGACATTGAGGTGATGTGAGGGGACATGGGGAGCGTCATGGGGACGTGGGTATGACAGGGAACATGGGGATGAAGGGACACGGGGACATTGAGGTGACATGGGGACATGAGGAGACACAGATGCGTGACAGAGCATAGAGGTTATGAGGGACGTGGGGACAATGAGGGGACACAAGGAGGAACATGGGGACATGGGTGTGATGGGATGTGGAGAGTACGAGGGGACGCGGGGACATGAGACATGGGGACACAGGCGTGTTGGAGCATGGAGGATATGGGGGACATGGGAACAATGAGGGGACATGGGAGGGTCATGGGGCCACGGGTGTGACAGGGAACGTGGAGGGCATGAGGGGACATGGTGACATTGAGATGACATGAGAGGACATGGGGACAATGAGGGGACATGGGGAGGGTCACGGGGCCACAGGTGTGACAGGGAATGTGGAGGGCATGAGGTGACACGGAGGCATTGAGATGACATGAGGGGACATGGGGACATTGAGATGACATGAGGGGACACGGGGACAATGAGGGGACATGGGAGGGTCATGGGGCCACAGGTGTGACAGGGAACATGGAGGGGATTTGGGGACAACGAGGGGACACAAGGCAGAACGTGGGGACTTGGCTATGACAGGGAACTCAGCGGGGGATGAGGGGACACGGGGGCACCGAGGGGACAGTGGGAGGGGACGTGGGGACACGGGGAGGGACACGAGGAACACTGTCCTCCCTGGCCATACCCTGACCCCGTGCCAGCTGTGCCCCGTGCCAGCGCGTCCCTGTCCCCAGCTGTGCCCCGTGCCAGCGCGTCCCTGTCCCCGCACGTCCCCCGCGCCAGCGCGTCCCATCCCCAACCCTGCCCCGGCTGGCGGGTCCCTATCTCCATCCCTGCTTGGTGCCTCCCCTCGTGCCCCACTCTGTATCCTTACACGTCCTTATGTGTTTCTACGTGTCCTCGTGTTTCCCCCGTGTCCCCCGTGTCCCCACACGTGTCCTTCCCGTGTCCCCAGCTGGAGGAGAGCCTGGCACTGAAGCCGCGGGCGGCCCCCGACCTGGCCAACAGCTCGGGCCCCTCGCCGGCACACAAGGTGCAGCGCAGCGTCTCCGCCAACCCCAAGCGCCGCGTCAGCGACCAGGGTGAGCCCCTCCGGGGACGCCTAGGTCCCATGGGTGGGGGGCAAGGGGGTCGCCCGGGTCCCTGGGGGGGGGGGGGCAAGGGGGTCGCCCGGGTCCCTGGGGGGGGGGGGCAAGGGGGTCGCCCGGGTCCCTGGGCGGGGGGGGGCAAGGGGGTCGCCCGGGTCCCGTGGGTGGGGGGCATGGGTGAGCCTCCCCAGACACCTCGGTCCCTATGGGGGGGCCAGGGGGGTGGGGTTCCTCTGGAGGTGGGGTGGCCCCAGAGGCCTGGGTCCCATGGGTGGGGGGCAAGGGGGTCACCTGGGTCCCTCAGGGTGGGAGCAGGGTGGGGCCTGGGTGCCTGGGACCCTCTGGAGCGGGGTCCTGAGACACCTGGGTCCCCATGGGGTAGGGGTCCTGGGGGCCACCTGGGTCCCCGAGGGTGGAGGGGATGAAGCAGGGGGGTCCCCAAGGGTGAAGCAGGAGCACCCTGGGACACCTGGCTCCCTGGGTTGGGGGGGGGGGGGGGGGATTGGGTCAGTGGGAGGGTGGGGGGTGGGTCCCTGGATGCCAGGGTGCACGTGGGATCCCCCCTTTTGACACCCACACCCCCCACCCCCCCCCCCCAGCCGGTCTCTCCATCCCCACCTCGGCCTCCTACTCCAAGAAGACGCAGGCGGCCAATGCCGAGAACAAGCGAGGAGGAGGAGGAGGAGGGGAGGAAGAGGGGGGGGCGGCGGGCGGGCAGCACCGCCAAGGTGCCCCCCAGCCCCCTGCCCGGCCTGGAGCGAGCCAAGGGCACCCCCTCGCCTTCCACGGTCAGCACGGGGTGGGGGGGCCACCCATGCCTGGGTCCCCTTGGGGTGGGAGCAGGGGGGCTTGGACACCTGGGCCCCATGGTTTGGGTGGGGGGTGAGGTCCTCTGGGGGTGCAGGGGTGAGAGTGGGGGGCCTGCATCCCCTGGGGGGTGGGAGAAGGGGGTCCTTCAAGGGTACCCTGGTTCCCACGGGTGCCTGGAGGGGGGGTCCCCAGACACCTGGGTCCCCCATTTGGGGGTGCCCGGATGCCTGGGTCCCCTGTGGGGCAGGAGAAGGGGGTCCTTCACGGTGCCCTGGTTGCCCTGGGTGCCTGGAGGGGGGTCCCCAGACACCTGGGTCCCCTATTTGGGGGTGCCCGGATGCCTGGGTCGCTGGGGGTGGGAGAAGGGGGTCCTTCAGGGGTGCCAGGGTGCCCTGGTTGCCATGGGTGCCTGGAGGAGGGTCCCCAGACACCTGGGTCCTCTATTTGGGGGTGTCTGGATGCCTGGGTCCCCCATTTCGGGGTGCCTGGACGCCTGGATCCCTGTGGGGTGGGAGAAGGGGGCCCTTCTGGGTGCCCTGGGTGCCTAGAGGAGGGTCCCCAGACACCTGGGTCCCCCATTTGGGGGTGCCTGGATGCCTGGGTCCCCGGGGGGTGGGAGAAGGGGGCCCTTCTGGGTGCCCTGGGTGCCTGGAGGAGGGTCCCCAGACACCTGGGTCCCCCATTTGGGGGTGCCTGGATTCCTGGGTCCCTGGGGGGTGGGAGAAGGGGGTCCTTCAGGGTGCCCCGGCTCCCATGGGTGCCTGGAGGGGGGTCCCCAGACACCTGGGTCCCCCATTTGGGGGTGCCTGGACGCCTGGGTCCCCGGGGAGTGGGAGAAGGGGGTCCTTCAGGGGTGCCAGGGTGCCCCGGCTCCCATGGGTGCCTGGAGGGGGGTCCCCAGACACCTGGGTCCCCCATTTGGGGGTGCCCGGACACTGGGTCCCCCCTGAGCACCCCACCTTGTCGTCTCTCCCCCACAGAACAGCGTCCTCTCCACCGGCACCACGCGGAGCCGGAACTCCCCACTGCTGGACCGGGCCAGCCTGGGCCAGAGCTCCCTGCAGAACGGCAAGGACAGGTAGGGGACCCCCTTGTGCCCCCCCAAAATCCCCCTCTGCCCCCCCATAACGCCCCCCCCCGCCCCCCGCTTTTCTCTCCTAGCCTGCCTGCGCCGGGCTGCCGGCCCTCACCCGCCGCCCCCCCCGGCCCCTGGGGCCCCCCCGCGGTCCCGGCAGCACCCGAAACCCGCCGCCACCCCCCCACCGACGCCAACTGCGAGGCCCCCCGGCCCAGGCAAGCCCCCACCCCCCCAAAAATCCCAGCATGGGGCTCGTGTCCTGGGGGGATCCCTGGGAGGGTTTGGGGGCTCCCCATGTGCCTCTCCCTGACCCTGCCTGGCACCCCAGCATGTCCCCAGGGAACAGGAGGGGGATTTGGGGGGACTTGGGGTGCTGGGGTCCCCCTGCCTGGCACCCCAGCATGTACCCAGGGATCAGGGGAGATTTGGGGTTCTGGGGTCCCCCTGCTTGGCACCCCAGCATGTACCCAGGGATCGGGGGGATTTGGGGTGCTGGGGTCCCCCTGCTTGGCACCCCAGCTGTCCCCAGGGATTTGGGGTGACTCAGGGTGCTGGGGTCCCCCTGCTTGGCACCCCAGCGTGTCCCCAGGGGTCAGGGTGGGTTTGGGGTGACTCGGGGTGCTGGTGTCCCCCTGCCTGGCCCCCAGCATGTCCCCAGGGATCGGGGGGATTTGGGGTGCCACCTGTCTCCAGCCTGATGCACGGGGTATCCCCCAGAGCAGGGGGGGATGAGGGTGCTGTGGGGTGCCAGTGGGTCCCCAGAGTGCTGTGGGGTGCCAGTGGGTGTTCAGGGTTTGGCAGGGTGCTGGCAGGATCCTGGGGTGCTGTGGGGGTACCAGCGGGTCCCTGGGGTGCTGTGGGACACCGGTGGGTCCCCAGGGTTTGGCAGGGTGCTGGCAGGTCCCCGGGGTGCTGTGGTGTCCCAGCGGGTCCCCAGGGTGCTGTGGTGTCCCAGCGGGTCCCCGGGGTGCTGTGCGGTCCCAGCAGGTCCCCGGGGTGCTGCGGGGTCCCAAGCAGGTCCTTGGGGTGCTGTGGAGTCCCAGGGGGTCCCTGGGGTGCTGTGGGACACTGGTGGGTCCCTGCAGTGCAGCAGGGTGTCAGCGGGTCCCTGGGGTGCTGTGGGGGGTCCCAAGCAGCTCCTTGGGGTGCTGTGCGGGTCCCAAGCAGATCCCTGGGGTGCTGTGGCATTCCAGGGGGTCCCTGGGGTGCTGTGGGACACCAGTGGGTCCCCAGGATGCTGTGGGGTCCCAAGCAGGTCCTTGGGGTGCTGTGGCATCCCAGGGAGTCCCTGGGGTGCTGTGGGATGCCAGCAGGTCCCCGGGGTGCTGGGGGTCCCAGCAGGTCCTTGGGGTGCTGTGGGATACTGGTGGGTCCCCAGGGTGCTGGGGGGTCCCAAGCAGGTCCTTGGGGTGCTGTGGCATCCCAGGGGGTCCCTGGGGTACTGGGGGTCCCAGCGGGTCCCCGGGGTGCTGTGGGACGCCAGCAGTTCCCCAGGGTGCAGCGAGGGGGGTGAGTCCAGCCCCCTTCCCCCCTCTAACCCCCCGCACCCCGTTTCCCCCCCTCCCCACCCGCAGCGGAGCACCCAGCCGGGTGCCGGCAGCTTCTCCTTCAGCCCACAACGTCAGCCAGGGGCCCGGGGAGCGCCCCAGCTTCCCCCGGGGGGTCTCCAGCCGCAGCACCTTCCACGCCGGGCAACTGCGGCAAGCGCGCGACCAGGCCCCCTTGCCCTACGCGCTGCCCCCCGGCCTGCCCCCCGCCTCCCCCTCGGGCGCCAGCCAGGGCCGCCGCGGCCCCTCCGCCAGCCTCTTCAGCAAGTTCACCTCCAAGTTCGTCCGGAGGTGAGGGGGCAGAGGAGGGGAGGGGGGGGACGCTGGCCCCCACGTGGCCCCCAGCGTGTGGCTCCTCGGTGTGTGTCCCCTGGGCTGTCCCCGTGTCCCCTCCCCAGGGCTCCTCCGTGTCCCCTCTATGTGTCCCCTTGTCCCCTCAGGGCCCCTCTGTGTGTGCCCTTGTCCCCCCAGGGATCCATGTGTCCCCCTCTGTGTCCCCTTGTCCCCCCAGGGATCCATGTGTTCCCCTCTGTGTGTCCCCTTGTCCCCCTGGGATCCTCTGGGTCCCCTCTGTGTGTCCCCTTTGTGTGTCCCCTTGTCCCCCAGGGATCGTGTGGGTCCCCCTCTGTGTCCCCTTGTCCCTCCAGGGCTCCTCTGGGTCCCCTCTGTGTGTCCCCTTGTCCCCCCCGGGATCCTCTGGGTCCCCTTGTCCCCCCCCAGGCTCCTCCATGTTCCCTCTATGTGTCCCCTTGTCCCTCCAGGGATCTGTGTGTCCCCTCTGTGGGTCCCCTTGTCCCCCCAGGAATCCGTGTGGGCCCTCCGTGGGTCCCCTTATCCCCCCAGGATCCTGTGTGTCCCCTTGTCGTCCCCCCCCCCAGGGCCCCTCCATGTCCCCTCTGTGTGTCCCCTTGTCCCCCCCCCCCAGGCCCTCTCTGTGTCCCCTTGTCTCCCCCCCAGGGCTCTTCCATGTTCCCTCTGTGGGTCCCCTTGTCCCCCCAGGGATCCGTGGGTCCCCTCTGTGGGTCCCCTTGTCCCCCCAGGGATCCGTGTGGGCCCTCCGTGGGTCCCCTTATCCCCCCAGGATCCTGTGTGTCCCCTTGTCCCCCCCCCAGGGCTCTTCCATGTTCCCTCTGTGTGTCCCCTTGTCCCTCTGGGATCCCATGTGTCCCCTTGTCCCCACAGGGCTCCTCCGTGTCCCCTCTGTGTGTCCCCTTGTCCCCCTGGGATCCAATGTGTCCCTTTGTCCCCATGGGGCTCCTCCGTGTCCCCTCTGTGTGTCCCCCCCGCAACGGGCTTCTCTTGTGCCACTCATCCCCCATTGGTGTCTTCTCGGTGTCCCCTCTGTGTGTCCCCTTGTCCCCCCAGGGATCCATGCATCCTCTCATCCCCCCAGGGCTCCTCAGTGTCCCCTTTGTGCGTCCCCTTGTCCCCCCCCAGGGACCCCATGTGTCCCTCTCTGTGTGTCCTCTCGTCCCCCCAGGGCTCTTCAGTGTCCCTTCTGTGTCCCCTTGTCCCCCACAGGGCTCCTCCATGTCCCTTTTGTGTCCCCTCTTGTTCCACCCAGGGCTCCTCCGTGTCCCCTTTCGGTGTCCCCTTGTTCCCCCTGATGCTCCTCCTGTGCCGCTTGTCCCCAGGGCTCCTCCGTGTCCCCTTGGTGTTGCCCCAGCGTTCCTCCGTGTCCCCTCGCTGTGTCCCCTCACCCCCACAGGGCTCCTGTGCCACTTGCGTCCCCCCAAGCTCCTCAGCGTCCCTCTCTGTGTGTCCCCTTGCTCGCTCCAAGGCTCCTCCTTGTCCTTTCGCGTCCCTCTGGGGCTCTTACATGTCCCCTCGTGTGTCCCCTCGTGTGTCCCCTCGTGTGTCCCCTCGTGTGTCCCCTCGTGTGTCCCCTTTGCCCCGCCTGGGGCTCTCCTGTGTCCCCTCTGTGTCCCCATCCCCACCCCCTGTGTCCCCCCAAGGCCCCTCCTGTCCCCCCAGGGCTTCTGCCACCCCCCTGGGGACTTGGGGACCCCCCTAGGTCCCCTCCTGTGTCCCTGTGTGTCCCCCCCCCACACCCCATGTGGTGCCGCAGAGCCGGGGAGGGGGTGACAGGGTGGGGGTGCGAGGGGGGGGCTGCTTCACCCCGGATGCCTGGGTCCTGCGGGTGACCCCGTCCCTTATTTGGGGGACCGGGAGGGGGAAGGGGATCCCCTGAGGTGTGGGGGAGGGGGGTGGCTCTGTCCCGGCCCCCTCTCCCCCCCCCAACGTCGCCCTTCTCTTCTGTTTGTCTTTGTAGAAATCTGTCTTTCAGGTTTGCCAGAAGGTAGGGCCGCGCCGGACGCCTGGGTGTCCCCTCCCCCGGCCCCAAATCGCATGCTGCCCCCTCCCCCGCCCCCATGCCCCACCCCCACCCGGGGAGAGCAGGTCCCACCCCTCCCCCCCACCCCCCAACCCCCCCCCCCAAAACCCCCAGCCCCCCGCGTCGGCGCTGCACGGCCCCGCATGGTCCCCTCCCCGCTCGGCTGCGGCTGTCTGTCTGTCTGTCCGTGTGTCTCCCCCACCCACCCCACTGTGTGTGTGTGTGTCTGTCCCCCTCCCCGTGCTGTCTGTCTGTCTGCCTGGACGCCTGGGTCCCCTGCTGGGAGGGGGAGTGGGTGCCCTGCACCCCAGCCCCACCCCCCCTCCACTGATCTCTGCCCCTTCTTGTTTTTTGAGGAACCCGCACGAGCCCGAGAGCAAGGACCGGGTGGAGACGCTGAGGTGAGTGCGGGGATGAGGTCCCTGGGACCCCCACGACACCCTCGGGGGGTTTCTGTGACACCCATGGGGTCCCCGGGACCCTCACGACACCCTTGGGACCCCCACAACACCCTCGGGGGATCCCCGTGATACCCATGGGTCCCTGTGACACCCACGACACCCTTGGGGGGTCCCTGTGACACCCATGTGGGTCCCCATGACACCCACAACACCCCTGGGACCTCTATGACACCCTCAGGTGGTCTCTGTGACACCCATGGGGTCCCCCAGGACCCCCATGACACCCTTGGAGGGTCCCCATGATACCCATGGGGTCCCTGGGACCCCTATGACACCTTTGGGGGATCCCTGTAAGACCCATGGGGTCCCCATGACACCCCTGGGACCCCCATGACACTGCTAGGGTCGCTGTGACACCCCCTGGGACCCTTACAACACCCTTGGGGGGTCCCTGTGACACCCATGACACCCTTGGGACCCCCACAACACCCCCAGGGGTCCCCGTGACACCCACGACAACCCCAGGGTCCCTGTGACACCCCCTGGGATCCCCCCGACACCCTCAGGGGCTCCCTGGGACCCCCATAATGCCACCAGGGTCCCCGTGACACCCCCGGGGGTCCCTGTGACACCCATGACACCCCTGGGACCATGATGACACCATCAGGGTCCCTGTGACACCCAGGACCACTGCTTTGGTCCCCAAGGCACCCATGGGGTCCCCGTTGACATCCCCAGGGTCCTTGGGACACCCATGGGGACCCCCTGTGACACCCAGGCCCACCATGCTGGTCCCTGTGATGTCACTGGGACCCCATGGGACATCCAGGCCCACCATGCTCGTCCTGGTGACACCCAGGGGGTCCCGGTGACATCTGTGGGGTCCTGGTGTCACCCAGGCCTTCTGTACTGGTCCTGGTGACATTCAGGGGGTGCTGGTGACACTGGGGACCTCCATGCTGGTCTTGGTGACATCCATGGGGTCCCAGTGACACCCAGCCCCACCTTGCTGGTCCTGGTGACATCCCTGGTGACACCCAGGCCCTCCATGCTGGTCTTGGTGACATCCGTGGGGTCCTGGTGACATCCAGGCCCTCCATGCTGCTCCTGGTGACATCCATGGGGTCCCGGTGACACCCAGGCCCCCCTTGCTGGTCCTGGTGACAACCCTGAGGTCCTGGTGACACCCAGGCCCTCAATGCTGCTCCTGGTGACATCCATGGGGTCCCAGTGACACCCAGGCCCTCCATGCCAGTCCTGGTGACATCCATGGGGTCCTGCTGACACCTAGCCCCACCTTGCTGCTCCTGGTGACATCTGTGGGGTCCTGGTGACACCCATGGGGTCCCGGTGACACCCAGCCCCACTGCACCGGTCCCAGTGCCATCCCTGGTGTCACCCAGGCCCTCTGCACTGCTCCTGGTGACACCCAGGGGATCCCGGTGACACCCAGGCCCTCCATGCCAGTCCTGGTGACATCCATGGGGGTCTGGTGACACCCAGCCCCACCGTGCTGGTCCTGGTGACATCCAGGCCCTCCATGCTGCTCCTGGTGACATCCATGGGGTCCTGGTGACACCCAGGCCCCCCTTGCTGGTCCTGGTGACATCCATGGAGTCCTGGTGCCACCTAGCCCCACCGCGCTGGTCCTGGTGACATCCGTTGTGCCACCCAGGCCCTCCATGCTGCTCCTGGTGACATCTGCGGGGTCCTGGTGACACCCGGGACCTCCATGCCAGTCCTGGTGACATCTGTGGTGCCACCCAGGCCTGCCATGCTGCTCCTGGTGACATCCGTGGGGTCCCGGTGCCACCCAGCCCCACATTCCTGGTCCTGGTGACATCTGGGGTCCCGGTGACGTCCGTGGGGTCCTGGTGCCACCCAGACCCTCCACGCTGCTCCTGGTGACATCCACGGGGTCCTGGTGCCACCCAACCCCACCGCGCCAGTCCTGGGTGCCACCCCCACCCCTCCAGGTGACCATTTTGTCCCTCATCCCCTCCGCAGACCAGCGGTCGGTCCGGAAAAAGAAACCCGCGAAGCCAGCGGTCGAGAAGCCAAACCTCGTTCTTTACGTTTTACTTGGAGCATGAAAACCACCAGTTCCCTGGAACCCGGCGAGATGTTACGAGAAATCCGGAAAGTTCTGGACGCCAACAGTTGTCGTTGCGAACCCCAGGAGCGCTTCGTCCTCCTCTGCGCCCACGGCGCTCCCGGCCACGATTCCTTCGTTCAGTGGGAGATGGAGGTTTGCAAACTCCCGCGCCTTTCCCTCAACGGCGTCCGCTTCAAGCGTATCGCTGGTACCTCCATGGCCTTCAAGAACATCGCCTCCAAGGTGGCCAACGAGCTCAAGCTCTGAGCCGGCCCGCGGCACCCTCCCCACCCCCCACCCCCCCCGTTGCCACCCCCGCCGGGGGGACGAGGCGATGGATTGATGGGGGACGGCGGGGGGGGTGGGGGTGTGTTTTGGTGGCCCCCTCCCCTGGGACCTGCGGGGACGTTCTGGATGGATTTGGGACCTCCCAAGGTGGGGAGGGGACACACGGACGTTCGGCGTGGTTCAAGGCCTTGTGGGGACGTCCTGGGTGGCCCAGGACTTCCTGAGGAGGACATGGGGACATCCTGGGTGGCCTTGGGATGTGTGGGGACGTCCTGGGTGGTCCTGGGACGTGTGGAGACGTCCTGGGTGGCCCTGAAGAGGATGTGGGGACGTCCTGGGTGGCCCAGGACCTCCTGAAGAGGACGTGGGGATGTCCTGGGACGTGTGGGGACATCCTGGGTGGCCCAGGACCTCCTGAAGAGGATGTGGGGATGTCCTGGGTGGCCCTGAAGAGGATGTGGGGACGTCCTGGGTGGTCCTAGGTGGTCCTGGGACATGTGGGGACGTCCTGGGTGGCCTAGAAGAGGATGTGGGGACGTCCTGGGTGGTCCTAGGTGGTCCTGGGATGTGTGGGGACGTCCTGGGTGGTCCTGGGACATGTGGGGACATCCTGGGTGGCCCTGGGACATGTGGAGACGTCCTGGGTGGCCCAGGACCTCCTGCAGAGGGCATGTGAGGACGTCCTGGGTGGCCCTGGGACATGTGGGGACATCCTGGGTGGCCCAGGACCTCCTGAGGAGGACATGGGGACATCCTGGGTGGTCCTGGGATGTGTGGGGATGTCCTGGGTGGTCCTGAAGAGGATGTGGGGACGTCCTGGGTGGCCCTGGGACATGTGGGGACGTCCTGGGTGGTTCTGGGATGTGGTGGCGTCCTGGGTGGCCCAGGACCTCCTGAGGATGACGTGGGGACATCCTGGGTGGGCCTGGGATGTGTGGGGATGTCCTGGGTGGGCCTGAAGAGGACGTGGGGATGTCCTGGGTGGCCCAGGGCCTCATGGGGAGGTCCTGGGTGGTCCTGGGACCTGTTGGGGATGTCCTGGGTGGCCCAGGACCTCCTGAAGAGGACGTGGGGACATCATGGGTGGCCCTGGGACATGTGGTGGCCATCCTAGGTGGCCCAGGACCTCTTGAAGAGGACATGGGGACATCCTGGGATGTGGTCTGGGACGTCCTGGGTGGCCCAGGAGCTCCTGAGGAGGACACGGGGCTGTCCTTGGTGGTCCAGGAACCTGTGGGGACGTGTGGGGACATCCTGGGTGGCCCAGCACTTCCTGAAGAGGACGTGGGGACGTCCCCAGGTGGCCCTGGGACATGTGGGGCCATCCTGGGTGGCCTTGGGACCTGTTGGGATGTGGTGGGGACATTCTTGGTGGCCCAGGGACCTGTGAGGACATGGAGGGGATGTCCTTGATGGCCTCGGGGACATCCTGGGTGGCCCAGGGACTTGTAGGGACATCCTTGATAGCCTTGGGGACATCCTGGGTGGCCCAGGACCTCGTGGGGACATCCCGGGTGTCCCCCCGCCACCTGCGGGGATGTCCCCAAGCCTTAGCGGGGGGGGCGGGGGGGGGACACGGGGACCCCCGGTGGCCTTAGGGGACACCCCCACCTTCCCCTCCCCCTCCCCCCCCCCCTCCACTCAGGAAGGGTCCCCGGGGGGTGGGGGAGGGGTGCTGCTGCTGCCCGGGGGGAGCCCCTCCCCCACCCGGGGGGGCGGGGCGTCGCCCCCTTTGATCTGCTGTAGCCCCGCCCCTCCCCCACCCCTGGGTCCCCCCCCACCCGGGGTGGGGAGGGGTTGCACCCACCCTTTACATACCTCGGGGGGGGTGGGGTGGGGTGCCCCCGGCCCCTCCCCCCCCAAGGGGTGCTGCTGGTCCGGGGGGGGGGGAGGGGCGCCCAGGGGTGCTGCTGCCGGGGGGGAGGGGCCGTGGTGCTGGCCACGCCCCCCCTCCGGCCACGCCCCCGGCCGCGCCGCAGCGCATTTTCCAGGTTCTAGATTAAAATCTTTCCAGAAAGATCTGTCGCCTCTGACCAGTGCTCCCAGTAACACCCCCGTAGTGCTCCCAGTACACCCCCCCCAGTACCTGCTGGCTGTAGCTCAGCACTCCCAGTGGCCCTCCCAGTACCCCCCAGTGCTCCCAGTACCCCCAGTATCTCTCCCCAGTCCCTCTCAGTAACCCCTTCCAGTATTCCCAGTGCTCCCCAGTCCCACCCAGTGCCCCCAATAACCCTTTCAGTCCTCACAGTAACCCCCACGTGTTCCCAGCAACCCTTTCTAGTCCTTCCAGTAACCCTCCCAGTTCCTCCAGTAACCCCCCAGTGCTCCCAGTAACCCTCCCAGTTCCCCCAGTAACCCCCCAGTGCTCCCAGTCCCCCCCAGTATTCCCAGCTCCCCCCCTCCCCAGTGCTCCCAGTCCCCCCCAGTATTCCCAGTACCCCCCCCCCAGTGCTCCCAGTCCCTCCCAGTGCCCCGGCGCGAGCCGCTCTAGTAAAATACCTTTATTGCAAACGCACCGGGGCTGCGCCCCTCCCCCCCCAGCCCCGGGGTCCCCCCTGCCCTCCCCGGGGCCGCCTGTCCTCCGGCCCAGCAGGGGGCGCTGCGGGAGGGGGCGTGGCCCGCCCGGGGGCGGGCGGCTGCCGAGGCTCAACGGGGCGGGGCGTGGCCGGCGGCGGGGGGGGCGTGGCCGGGCGGCGGGGGCGTGGCCGGGGCGGATGAGCGGGGGCGGGGCGCGGCCCTGCTGGAGCGGAGGCGGCGGGCGCGGCAGCAGCGGGGCGTTGGGCGGGGCCGGGCGCAGGAGGGGCGGGGGCTGCGGCGGGCGCGAGGGGGAGGGCGGCGGGGGCGGGGCCGGCGGCGGGGGCGGGGCCGCGCTGGGGGGCGGGGCCGGGCGGGAGACCCCTGTGATCTGCACCTGCGGGAAGAGAGGCGGGGTCGGGGGCGGGGCTACGGAGGGGGCGGGGCTTGGGGTGGGAGCTGGGGCGGGGTCACGGACAGGGGGCGGGGTTTGGGGTGGGAGCTGCGTCTGGAGCTGGGGGCGGGGTCACAGAGGGGGCGGGGCTGGGACTGGGAGCCGGCTCCAGCGCTGGGGCGGGGCCACGGGCAGGGTCACAGAGGGGGCGGGGCTTGAGTGGGATCCGGGTCCAGAGCTGGAGCGGGGCCACGGGCAGGGGGCGGGGTCACAGAGGGGGCGGGGCTTGGACTGGGAGCCGGCTCCAGCGCTGGGACTGGGACCGGTGCGGGATTGGGACTGGGACCAGTTCCTGAATGAGGACTGGAACTGGGACCAGGCCCACAATCAAGACTGGGACCAGAACTGGGGCTGGGGCTTGGAACTGGGACCAGTGCCTGGCTTAGGAGTGGAACTGGGACTGGGATGGGGACCAGGAGTGGGACTGGAACTGGGACTGGGGATAGAACTGGGACCAGTGTCCAGATCAGGACTGGAACTGGGACCAGGACCAGGAATAGGACTGGGACTGGGACCAGTCCCTGCATCAGGACTGGGACCAGGAGTGGGACTGGAACTGGGACCAGTGTTTGCATTGGGATTAGGACCAGTGCACAAATCAGGACTGGAACTGGAGCTAGGACCGGGACTAGGACTGGGATTGGGATGGGGACCAGGAATAGGCTTGGAACTGGGACCAGTCCCTGGCTTGGAACTGGGACCAGTCCCTGGCTCAGGAATGGAAGTAGGACAGGGATGGGGACCAGGAGCAGGACTGGGACTGGGACCAGTGCCTGGAACTGGGACCAGTCCCTGGCTTAGGAGTCAAACTGGGACCAGGACTGGGGCAGTGATGGGGACCAGGAATAGGGTTGGGACTGGGACCAGTCCCTGGCTTGGAACTGGGACCAGTGCCTGGCTCAGGAATGGAACTGGGACCAGGACTGGGACTGGGGCTGGAACAGGGACCAGTCCTTGGGTCAAGGCTGTAACTGGTCCCGGTCCCAGCTCGGAACCGGTCCCAGTCCCCAGGCCCAGAACCAATCCCAGTCCCAGCTCGGAACCGGTCCCAGTCCCCGGCTCGGAACCGGTCCCAGTCCCAGCTCAGAAATGGTCCCAGTCCCAGCTCAGAAATGGTCCCAGTCCCAGCTCGGAACCGGTCCCAGTCCCCAGACCGCCCCCCACTACTCACCTCTTCCTCCTCCTCCTCCTCCTCCTCCTGCCCCTCGGCGGGGGAGGGCGCCGGGGGGTCCCCCCCCCTCTGGGCCTCCCTCTCCCGCAGGAGCCGGTCGAGGCCGAAGCGGCGGCGGGCGCCCAGCACGAAGCTCTTGACCTGCGCCGCCGTCTTGTTCCCCCAGCACCCCCGCCACCGCCGGGAAGTCGCGGCCGTAGCGCCGTAGGGCTGGCGAAGGGGCAGCGGGGGTTACGAGGGGCGGTGGGGGGTAACGAGGGCGGGGGGTAACGAGGTTAATGAGGGGTACTCACCCTGCACCGCCAAGAGCTGCTCGTCCGTCGTCCAGCGAGAGCTGAATTTGCCGCTGCCCTGGGATGGGGGAAAAGAGGGGATGGGGGGCGATGTGGGGGGCTGGGGGGGACGCTGTGGGGCGCGGTGGGCGGCGGGAGGGGATTGCGTGGGGTGCGTGGGGATGCCGGGGGGGTGTGTGGGGACACAGGGGGATGCCGTGGGGCATGGCAGGGACATGACGGGGCATGTGGGGACAGCCTGGGGACACTGTGGGGCACGTGGGGGACATGATGGGGCATGTGGGGACACAGTGTGACACCGTGGGGCACGTGGGGACATCGTGGGGACACAGTATGACACCGTGGGGCACACTGTGGGGCACGGCAGGGACACGATGGGGCATGTGGGGACACCGTGGGGCACATGGGGACACAGTGTGACACCATGGGGACACCATGGGGACACAGTGTGACACCGTGGGGCACACGGGGACACTGTGGGGCACATGGGGACACCATGGGGCACGTAGGGGATGCCGTGGGGCACGGCAGGGGCATGATGGGGCACATGGGGACACAGTGTGACACCATGGGGACACTGTGGGGCACAGCAGGGACAAGATGGGCACATGGGGACACCGTGGGGCACGTGGAGACACCGTGGGGACACCGTGTGACACCATGGGGCACGTGGGGACACCATGGAGACACAGCGTGACACCACGGGGCACATGGGGGACGCCGTGGGGCACGGCAGGGACATGACGGGGCACATGGGGCCACCGTGGGGCACGTGGGTCCACCGTGGGGCACGCGGGGACCCCCCTAAGCCCCCACCTCCGGTGGCCGCAGCCCCTCCACGCCGCCCTCCAACGCCTGCTTCAGGCCGCTGTTGATCTGCTTGATCCGCTGCACCTACGGGAGGAGGGCGAGAATCCCCCGGGGTTACCCCACAACTTAGGGGGCACCCCATAGATTTTTTTGGGGGGGACACAGACATTTTTTTTACCTGCCGTTTGAGGGAAACCAGCTGACAATCCAGTTGCCGCAGGGCCAACGCTCCCAAATCGGGGTTGGCAGTGACGCCGGCGACGTCCTCCCCGGCTCAGGTGCATCCCCCCGGGGCGGGCGGCGGCGGTGTCGCGCCGGGGGGGTGGTGCCGATATTGCGCCTCTTTTCGCGTGGCCATTTTGGGGTAAAAAGGCTGGAATTGATTAATTTGGGGGGGGGAGGGGGTTGGGGGTCACCGCGCTCACAGAGTGAGCGCGGTGACCCCCAACCCCCTCCCCCCCCAAACCTCTTTTTTGGGGTCCGGCGGTTCCGTCTCCCCCTCTTAATGGGGCGGTGGTCATCAGTCTCGTCGTTGCTATGGAAACGGGGTTAAAAAAAGAGGAGTTTGGGGAGTTTGGGGCTTAGGTTTTTGGGGGAGCGGTTACCTGTCGTCGCGGTCTTTGCGGCCCAAGAGGCGGCGCGCCTGCCGGTCCATGACGCTGGTGCGGGTGCGGGTTTTTTTCCAGGAATAATAATATTTAACGAGGCTGGGGATCAGCTTGTCGGGGAGCTGCGGGTTTGGGGGGGTCCAGGGGTGAGTTTTGGGGGGTTTCTTTTAAGGGGGGGGTGTGAAGTGCTAGAAATGGGGGTGAGCCGCCTAAAAATGGGAGAGGGAGGTGGGGGAAAGCGCGTAGAGCGGGGGGTGGAACCCTCTAGAAATGCAGGGGGGACCCCTAAATGTGTGGGGGGAACCCCTAAATATGGGGGGGAGCCCCTAAATATGGGGGGGAACCACCTCTAGAAATGGGGATTGGAAACCCCTAAAAATGGGGGGAACCCCCTAGAAATGGGGGGGGGGGGAAGGTACCACCTGCTGGGATGGGGGGGAGCAGGGTGGCACCACTAGGGGCAGGGTCGGGGTGGCTCGTACCATTCCTCTATGGGGGGCGTTCAGGAGGTGGCACAGACCATCCCGTATTGGGGGGGGGGGGGTCAGGGGGTGGCACAGACCATCCCGTATTGGGGGGGGGGGGGGGTCAGGGGGTGGCACAGACCATCCCGTATTGGGGGGGGGGGGGTCAGGGGGTGGCACAGACCATCCCCTATGGGGGGGGGGGTCAGGGGGTGGCACAGACCATCCCCTATGGGGGGGGGGGGGTCAGGGGGTGGCACAGACCATCCCCTATGGGGGGGGGGTCAGGGGGTGGCACAGACCATCCCCTATGGGGGGGGGGGTCAGGGGGTGGCACAGACCATCCCCTATGGGGGGGGGGTCAGGGGGTGGCACAGACCATCCGTATTGGGGGGGGTCAGGGGGTGGCACAGACCATCCCCTATGGGGGGGGGGTCAGGGGGTGGCACAGACCATCCCCTATGGGGGGGGGGGGTCAGGGGGTGGCACAGACCATCCCCTATGGGGAGGGGGGTCAGGGGGTGGCACAGACCATCCCCTATGGGGAGGGGGGTCAGGGTGGCATGGACCATCCCGTATTGGGGGGGGTCAGGGGGTGGCACGTACCATCTATGGGGATGATGGGGGTGGCCTGTACCACCTCCTCGACCCCGGGATGGGGGGGTCCTGGGGCAGCCCATGTTCCCCCCAGCACCCCAAGGGACACCCTGGGGGTCCCATGGGGATGGCAACCCCTGGCCCAGGGTCACCGGGAGACGCCGGACGAGGCCGGGGATGGATCCAGCTGCCGTAGAGGGGGGTCACGGCAGGGCTGGGAGCGGGTGGCCTCCCCCCTGGTGTGGGTGCAAGGGGTTTGGGGTGCATTTGGGGGGGGTCTCTCACCATTTGCTGGATGCGGGCGAAGCTCTTGCCGTGGAAGCTGAAGGCCTGTTCGAAAAGGACCTTGTCCTCCACTGTCCACTCATCCGGGAAGGGCGTGAAGTTGGCCAAGTCGGCCAAGGACTTCTCCACGTCGTGCTTGTGCCACAGCAGCATCCCCAGCGCCTGGGGGGGACGGGGACACGGGGGTGGGGGGGCTCACAGGAGGTGTTTGGGTGGCACCCCGAGGGGACCCCGCGCTGTTTGGGGGCGTCCACAGTACCTGCTCGATGTTGTAGCCGTGCTTGTCCTTTGCCATGGCGATGTATTTGTCCACTGAGGGGGTAAAGGGGGGGTTGAGGGGGGTTAAGGGGGGGATAAAGGGGGGGTACAGGGTGTGGGGGGGGAAAGGGGGGGTTTGGGGGAGTCAAGAGGGGGTTAGTGGGTGTTGGGGGGTGAAGGGGAGGTTGGGGGGGATAAAGGGGATGTTGGGGGGGGCAAAGGGGCAGAAAGTGGCAGTTAGGGGGTGTTGGGGGGTAAAGGGGGGAGTAAAGGGGGAGGTTGGGGGGTAAAGAGGGGTTATGGGGGGTAAAGAGGGTAAAGGGGGAGGTTGAGAGGTAAAGGGGGTGTTGGGGGGGTGTTGGGAGGGGTAAAGGGGGAGGTTGGGGGGTAAGGGGGGGTTACGGGGGGCAAAGGGGGATTGGTGGGGCAAAGGGGGGTTATGGAGGGCAAAGGGGGAGTAAAGGTGGGATTGGGGGGCAAAGGTGGGATTGGGGGGGCAAAGGTGGGTTATGGGGGGGGAAAGGAGGGGCTAAAGGGGGAGGTTGGGGGGTAAAGGGGGGGTAAAGGTGGGATTGGGGGGGCAAAGGGGGATTTGGGGGGCCAAAGGGGGATTTGGGGGGGAAAGGAGGGGGTAAAGGGGGGGTCAAGGGGGAGGTTTGGGGGTAAAAGGGGGATTGGGGGGCATAGGGGGGTTTGGGGGACAAGGGGGGGGTAAGGGGGGGGAAGGAGGGGGTAAAGGGGAAGGTTAGGGGGGCAAAGGAGGGTTTGGGAGACACAGGGGGGTTATGGGGGGGAAGGAGGGGGCAAAGGGGGGTTATGGGGGGTAAAGGGGGAAGATATGAGGGGTAAAGGAGGGATTAGGGGGGCAAAAGGGGGGGACTGGGGTGGCAAAGGGGGTGTCAGGGTGGGTGGGGAGCACCCCACAGCCCGCCCCCGCCGAGGGACGCCCCAATACGGTGAAAGGGGGGGGGGGCTCACGTTTGGCGTCGGAGACGCAGTGGTTGGGGGCCCAGACCAGCATCCCCTTCAGCTCCTTGTTGCTGTAGCGGGCGGGGCTCTCTGGGGGGGGGAGGGAGGTCAAAGGCGGGGGGGCAACACCCCCCAGCCCCCCCCTTGCCCCCCCCCAAATCGTCCCTACCTGGTTTGCAGTCAGGGATCACCGCCTGGTAGTCGGCCCCCACCCGGATCATGCTGTCTGGGGGGCGGGGAGAGGGAAAAGGGGGGGGACAGGGGGTTTAACGGGGGGGATGGGGGTTGACGGGGGGGTCTACGCCAGCCCCCCACGGTTGCGTGGGGCGGGGGGGCAGCGGTTGTGCCCCCCTCCCCGCCGGCGAACAAAGCCGGCGGCCGGCGCACATGCGGGCGGCTGGGGACAATGGGGACGGGGCTTTGTTCCCCCCCTCCTCAACATGTCCCTGTGTCGTGTGTCACCCCCCCCCTTAAAAAAAAACCCCACGAGTGGGGGGTGACGTGAGCGCAGCCCCCCCCAGCACGTGGGGTGAGCGTGGCGCCCCGACACACGCGTCTGGCGTGGCGGGAGTTGGGGGGGACACGCAGGCGTGTTTTTGGGGGGGGGGGCTGAGGGGAGGCACGGGCATGTTTTTGGGGGTGGGGGGGGAGCACAGGCGTGGTTTTTTTTTGGGGGGGGGGGGGCCACTCACCGTGGGCGTGCTCGTCCTCGCTGCCCTCGTCCTCAGAGGGGGGGGGGCCACCGCCAGCGGCCACCGATTTCGCCCGGCTGCGGGGACAGGATCCCCGAGGGCTTCTCCATCACCGACGGCATCGCCTGGGGAGCGGGGGGGGCTCAGGGTGACCCCCCAAATCCCCCCCGGGGGGACCCCACAAGGCCCTGTCGGGCGGGGGGGCTCAGCCCCGCTGCCCCATGCCAAACTTTAGCCCAACCTTGGTTATTTTAGGGGTGAGGGGGCGTGGGAATTTGGGGGGGGGGGGCGACGTGGTGTTGCTGCGTTGGGCGGCCGGGGCCCCCCTCCCTGAAAAGGAGGAACCGCCCCCAAAATAGGGAGTAAAGTCTGGGGGGGGGGGCTAAAAGGGAGGGGGTGGGTGGGTAGGGGGGTGTTTGGGGGGGGTCCCGGCGCCCACCCGAGCCCACCCGCGCCCACACAATGCGCCGCCGGCCGCTCCCGCCGCCTGACGGTGCCAAAGTAGTTCCAGCTCCCCCGGCCTCAGCACGGCCCCCCCCGCCCCCAGCGTACCCCTCCGCCGGCGGCAAGGGGGGGCACAGGGGGAGACACGGGGGTCCCAGCCTCACCATGGGGGGGGGGTGGGGCTGGGACCCATAGCGTGCGTGGGGCTGTGTCACCCCCCCCCCGCGTGTGGCTGGAGGGAACAAAGGGCTGGGGGGCAGCAGGGGGGACAAAGGGGCTGATGTGGGGCGGGGGGGGGTCTGTCCCACTGGGGGGCTGGGGGATATGTGGGGCTGGGGGTCGCTGTCCCACTGTGGGGCTGGCAGGCTGTGGGGCTGCTGGGGTCTGGCCCACTATGGGGCTGGGGGGGGCCCACGGGGATCTCCCCATCACAGCCTCCCCCACCTGCCGTGGGGCTGTCCCACACCTCCCTGTCACCCACCTTCCCACCCGCCCCATCCGGGGGTGCTCACCGCTGCAGGGTCTTGTGGGGCGCAGCAGTCAGGATGGGGGTGCGGGGTGCCCCCCATTGCTGGGGGGGGGCTATGGGGCAGGCTGGCAGATGTGTGCTATGGGGCCAGCTGTGGGGCTGGGTATGGACTATGGGGCTCAGGGCTATGGGGCTATGGGTCAGACCTCAGGGGTGGGCTGTGGGGCAGGCCAAGGACCCTGGGGCTGGGATGTGGGGCAGGGCTATGGGGAGGGCTGAGGGCTCTTGGGCAGGGCCATGGAGCCAGGATATGGGGCAGGCCAAGGACTGTGGGGTGGGCTGAGGGCTCTCAGGCAGGGCTGTGAGGCTGCGCTATGGGGCAGGCTGAGGGCTATGGGGCAGGGCTATGGGGCAGGCCAAGGGCTATGGGGCAGGCTGAGGGCTGTGGGGCAGGGCCGATGGGGCAGTTTTACAGGCCCTGCTGAAGGCCCTGGGACCCAGCTGTGGGGCTGGGCTATGGGGCAAGGCTATAGGCCCTTCCAAGGACCCTAGGGCTAGGCTGTGGGGCAGGGTTATGAGCCGTGCTGAGGGACCCAGGGCCGGGCTCTGGGGCAGGGTTATGAGTGGTGCTGAGGGCCCCAGGGCTGGGCTGTGGGGCAGGCTGAGGGCTGTGGGGCTGAGCTGTGGGGTAGGGTCGTGGGGTGGGGTTATGGGGCAGACCGAGGGCTCTCAGGAAGGCTGTGGGACCAGGCTATGGGGCAGGCTGAGGGCCCCAGGGCTGGGCTGTGGGGCAGGCTGAGGGCTGTGGGGCTGAGCTGTGGGGTAGGGTCGTGGGGTGGGGTTATGGGGCAGACCGAGGGCTCTCAGGAAGGGCTGTGGGACCAGGCTATGGGGCCAGGCTGAGGGCCCCAGGGCTGGGCTGTGGGCAGGCTGAGGGCTGTGGGGCAGGGTCATGGGGTGGGGTTATGGGGCAGGGCCGTGGGGCAGGCCGAGGGCTCTCAGGAAGGGCTGTGGGGCCAGGCTATGGGTCAGCTCAAATCTCCTCATAGTCACCCCCCACATCCTCTCAGGTGGCCCCAAAACGCCTCAGAGGAGCCTGAGAAGGGCCCTCAGAGGGCCCCCGGGGGCCGAGATGTGGGGCTGGGCTATAGGGCAGGGTTACGGGCCATGCTGAGGGCCCCAGGGCCGGGCTGTGTGGGGCAGGGTCATGGGGTGGGGTTATGGGGCAGGGCCGTGGGGCAGGCTGAGGGCTCTCAGGAAGGGCTGTGGGGCCAGGCTATGGGTCAGCCCGAGGGCCCCGGGGCCGGGCTGTGGGGCTGGGCTATAGGGCAGGGTTATGGGCCATGCTGAGGGCCCCAGGGCCGGGCTGTGGGGCGGCTGTGGGTCAGACCTCACATCCGCAGCTCCACCATGACACCGCTCCCCTCAGCGAACCGACCGGGCTCCCTCACGCCTTCCCGCCCTCACCCTTCTCAGCCAATCAGCGACGAGCTGCCTTCGCGCCCAACGGCGCCGCCACGCGCCGGCTCCCTACCGCGCATGCGCATCCCGGCACGCGCGCGACCCCCCCCGCCTCCCCCCACTCCCCCTGGCAGCGCCGCGCATGCGCGCACCCCCCTTTCGCCCCGCCCCCTTCCCTCCCTCCCGCGCAGGCGCAGTGGCGCTGGCCGGCCGCAGGGCTCGCGCGCCTCGCGCTCCACCTCCCCCCCCTATATATAGGGCGCGCTCCCGCGCGCGCGCCCCCCTCAGTCCCCTCCGCGCCCCCGCGCCGTGAGGAGCCGCCGCGGCCCGCGCTCGCCGCCGCCGCCATGGGGTGAGTAGGGGCCGGGCTGGGCCCGGGGAGGGTTGTGCAGCAGCTCGTCCTGAGGAGAAAGGGAGAGGGGCGGGGCCTTTGAGGCTCCTCTGAGGCGTTTTGGGGCCACCTGAGAGGTTGGGGGGCGGGTAGGTTGACTCTGAGGTGATCTGAGGCTTCTATGAGCCCATTTGGGACCTTCCGAAGGGGATTGGGGGTTGCCGTGAGGAGATCTGGGACGTTTCGTGGGGATTTGCGGCCGTCTGAGGGTATTTGGGGCTCTAAGTATCCTCATTAAGGGGTCTGGGGCTTCCTGTGAGGGCATTTGGGCTCTTAGGAAGAAATGTGGGACACTCTGTGGGGATTGGGGGCTCCTGTGAGGAGACTTGGGCCCTCTGAGGCTACTGGGGGCTCCAGCGAGGAGATTTGGGACCCTCTGAGGCTATTGGGGGCTCCTGTGAAGAGACTTGGGGCCCTCTGAGGCTACTGGGGGCTCCAGCGAGGAGATTTGGACCCTCTGAGGCTCTTGGGGGCTCCAGCGAGGAGATTTGGGACCCTCTGAGGCTACTGGGGGCTCCAGCGAGGAGATTTGGGACCCTCTGAGGCTACTGGGGGCTCCAGCGAGGAGATTGGGACCCTCTGAGGCTACTGGGGGCTCCAGCGAGGAGATTGGGACCCTCTGAGGCTACTGGGGGCTCCAGCGAGGAGATCTGGGACCCTCTGAGGCTACTGGGGGCTCCTGTGAGGAGATTTGGGACCCTCTGAGGCTCTTGGGGGCTCCTGTGAGGAGATTTGGGACCCTCTGAGGCTCTTGGGGGCTCCTGTGAGGAGATCTGGGACGTTTCACAGGGATTTGCGGACCTCTGAGTGTGTTTGGGGCTCTACTGAGGATACCTGGGGACTGAGGATACCTGGGGCTCTGTGAGGGGAGTGGGGGGCATTTGGGCTCTTAGGAGAAATGTGGGACACTCTGTGGGATTGGGGGCTCCTGTGAGGAGACTTGGGGCCCTCTGAGGCTACTGGGGGCTCCAGTGAGGAGATTTGGGACCCTCTGTGGGCCTTTGGGGCTCCTATGAGGAGATCTGAAGCTCCTGTGAGGGGCTTTGGGACCTTTCACGGGGACTTGGGGCTCCCGTGAGGAAATGGGGGACCCTCTGAGGGAATTTGAGGCTCTCTGAGGAGATTTGGGGCTCCCCAAGGGGCTTGGGCCTCTGGAGGGGGGTTAAGGAGGGCCGGAGGGAGGTGAGGGGGTCTCTGAGGGAGCGTGAGGGGGAGATTTGGGGCTGTTCAGGGGATGAAGGGGTCTCTGAGGTGGGTGTTTGGGGTTTTGGGGGTGACTGTGGGGAGAGAGGGAGGTTTGGGGGGGGAGGGCAGGTGTTGGGGTGCAGTAGGGTCTATTCAGAGGCCTCAAGGGTTTTGGGGGGTCCCTGCGGGGGTTTGCAGGGACACTGGGAGACCCAGAGACCTCATCCCACCTCCCCTCTAACCATGGACCCCAACTGCTGGAAAACCTGCAGGTTTTC
>NC_134676.1:86643848-86720964 GCF_030463565.1 Pelecanus crispus
AGGGCTCCCGGGTGCTCCAGCCTCTTCCTGGGCTCCCTGGGGAAACCCTTGCCTGCCATGACCCAAATCATTGGGGTTTTACTCCCCAAAATCGTTGGTTTTTTTTTTTTTTTTCCCCCAAAATCGGGGGTTGGGGGGGTTGCCCCTTTCCAAATCGTATTTTTTTTCTCCTTCCCAAATCATTGGGGTTTTCTTTGCTGCCCGAAATTGTTGGGGATTTCTTTTTTTTTTTTGCCCCCGAATCGTTGGGAATTTTTTTTTTTCCCCTCAAATCATTGGGATTTTTTTTTCTTGCCCCAAAACCTGTTGGGTTGGGATTTTTCTTTTCCCAAAAAAAATCGTTGGGGGAGGGGTGTTCCCCCAAAAATTGTTGGGTTGGGTTTTTTTTTTTCCCCAAAAAATTGTTGGGTTGGGGTTTTTTTTTTCCCAAAAAAATTGTTGGGTTGAGGGTTTTTTTTCCCAAAAAAATTGTTGGGTTGGGGGTTTTTTTTTCCCAAAAAAAATTGTTGGGTTGGGGGGTTTTTTTTTCCCAAAAAAATTGTTGGGTTGGGGGTTTTTTTTCCCAAAAAAAATTGTTGGGTTGGGGGTTTTTTTTCCCAAAAAAAATTGTTGGGTTGGGGGTTTTTTTTCCCCAAAAAATTGTTGGGTTGGGGGTTTTTTTTCCCCAAAAAATTGTTGGGTTGGGGGTTTTTTTTCCCCAAAAAAAATCGTTGCGTTGGGGGTTTTTTTCCCCAAAAAAAATCGTTGCATTGGGGTTTGTTTTTCCCCCCCAAAAATCGTTGGGTTGGGGGTTTTTTTTCCTCCCAAAAATCGTTGCATTGGGGTTTGTTTTTCCCCCAAAAAATCGTTGCATTGGGGTTTTTTTTTCCCCAAAAAACTTGTTGGGTTGGGGGGTTTTCCCCCCAAAACTTGTTGGGTTGGGGAGTTTTCCCCAAAAAACTTGTTGGGTTGGGGGGTTTCCCCCAAAAACTTGTTGGGTTGGGGGGTTTTTTCCCCCAAAAAATTGTTGGGTTAGGGGTTTTTTTGCCCCAAGCCATTGGGGTTTTCTCTGCTCCCCAAAATCATTGAGGATTTTTTTGCTCCCCCAAATGATGGGGGGTTGTTTTTAGGGTTCCAAAATGGTTGGGGTAGGTTTTTTGCACCCCCAAGTTGTGGCTCTTTTTTTTTTTCCCCCCCAAATTGTTGGGGTTTGGGTTTTGCCCCCCAGATGGTTGGGGGGTTGTTTTGTCTCCCCTAAATGATTTGGGTGTTTTTTTGCCCCCCAAATTGCAGAGTGGGGTTTTTTTTACCCCCCAAAATGGTTGGGTGGGGTTTGGGTTTTGCCCCCCAAAATCATTTGGGGGGTGTCTTTTACCCCCAAATTGGCGATTTTACCCCAAGATGGTTCAGTCATTTTGCCCCAAAATCATTGGAGGGGGGGTGGTTTGGAGTTTTTTTGTTGGGGTTTGGAGGTGTTTTGCCCCCCTATATCATTGTGGGGATTTTTTTTTTTCTGGGTTTTGCCCCAAAATCCTTGGTTTTCCCCCCCAAACGGGCAGGTACGAGCAGAGCGAGTGGGGCTGGAAGGAGCGGGAGAAGCGGGAGGAGCTGCGGGACGACCGAGCCTGGTACCTGATCGCCCGCGAGCCCAGCACCGGCCCCGTCGCCTTCTCCATTTCCGCTTCGACGTCGAGTGCGGCGACGAGGTTCTCTACTGGTGAGTCCCCCCTGAAAACAGGGTGAAAAAAAAAACCCAAAAAAGCATCTCCCCCGCTTTATAACACGACGTGGGGTGGTTTTATCCCCGCAGCTACGAGGTGCAGCTGGGGGAGAGCCGGGTCCGGCGGCGAGGGCTGGGCAAGTTTCTCCTCCAGATCCTCCAGTTGGTGGCCAACAGGTGACAACCGACAGCTTTTTTGGGGGGAAAACCAGGCGGTTTTTGGGGCTGCCCACCCCTTGCCTGAGCCTCCCTCCCTCCGTGTCTCTCCCCCGGCCCAGCACGCAGATGAAGAAGGTGATGCTGACGGTGTTTAAACACAACCACGGCGCCTACCAGTTCTTCCGAGAAGCGCTCCAGTAAGCGTAAAAAAAAAAACCCAAAAAAACCCCCACCCACCCAAAATTTCCTTGGTTTTACCCCGTTTTCCAGCCCGGGGATGGGGGGAGGGAGGATGGGGGGGGGTTGTCCGTCCGTCCGTCTGTAACACGTTGTTCGCACGACTGTCTTTTCAGTGCGCTGGCAACGTGCCGGGGCCGGGCGACGCGGGCAGGCGGGGCAGGGGCAGCCGAGAGAGGTGGGTGCTCGGGTCCCCCCCCTCGGCGCCAGGTCCCGGGGAGAGCCCCTTTTCCGGGGGGTTTGAACCCATTTTCTGAGGGGTTTTTGCCCCTTTTGCCCCTTTTCCGGGGGGTTGAACCCATTTTCTGAGGGCTTTTTGCCCCTTTTCCGGGGGTTTGAACCCATTTTCTGAGGGCTTTTTGCCCCTTTTGCCCCTTTTCCGGGGGTTTGAACCCATTTTCCGAGGGCTTTTTGCCCCTTTTGCCCCTTTTCCGGGGGGTTTGAACCCATTTTCTGAGGGGGGTTTTGCCCCTTTTGCCCCTTTTCCGGGGGTTTGAACCCATTTTCTGAGGGGGTTTTGCCCCTTTTCCGGGGGTTTGAACCCATTTTCTGAGGGGGTTTTGCCCCTTTTCCAGGGGTTTGAACCCATTTTCTGAGGGGGCATTTTCTGAGGGGGTTTTGCCCCTTTTCCGGGGGTTTGAACCCATTTTCTGAGGGCTTTTTGCCCCTTTTGCCCCTTTTCCGGGGGGTTGAACCCATTTTCTGAGGGCTTTTTGCCCCTTTTCCAGGGGGTTTGAACCCATTTTCCAAGGGGTTTTTGCCCCTTTTCTGGGGGTTTGAACCCATTTTCTGAGGGGTTTTTGCCCCTTTTGCCCCTTTTCCGGGGGGGTTTTGCCCCTTTTCCGGGGGTTTGAACCCATTTTCTGAGGGTTTTTTGCCCCTTTTGCCCCTTTTTCGGGGGGTTGAACCCATTTTCCGAGGGCTTTTTGCCCCTTTTCCAAGAGGCTTTTGCCTTGTTTTCCAGGGTTTTTTTTAATCCCTTTTCCAGGGTGTTTCTTACCTCTTTTCCAGGTGTGTTCTCTTTGGGTTTTTTTTTACCCCTTTTCTGGGATTTTTTAACCCCTTTCCCAGCTGATTTTGCCCCTTTTCTGGGGCTTTTTGCCCCATTTCCACATGGGTTTACCTCATTTTTCACATGTTTTTCTTTTTAAGCCCTGGTTTCCAGGTAGTTTTTAACCCCTTTTCCGAGGGATTTTTTTAGCTCCTTTTCTGGGTGTTCTGGGGGTCTTTTCAAACCCCTTTCCCGGGTGTTTTTAGGGTGGGTTTTGAGCCCCTTTTCTGGGAATTTTTAGTCCCTTTTCCAAGTGAATTTTTTTTTAGTCCCTCCTTTTCTGTTTTTCTTTTTTTATTTTCCCCCTTTTTCCGGGTGTTTTAACCCCATTTACTGGGTGGGGGGATTTTACCTCTTTTCCAGGTGTTTTAGGGTGGTTTTTAACCCCTTTTTTGCTTGGGGTTGGTTTTTTTCTTTTAAATCCCTTTTCTAAGAGGTTTTTTTTAACCCGTTTCTGGGTCTTTTTAGGGGGTGTTTTAATCCCCTTTTCCAGGTGTCTTTTTACCTGTTTTCCAGATGTTCCCCCCCCCCCCCCCCCCCGTTTTCTGGTTATTTTGGTTTTGGGTTTTTTTTTTTTTAAAAAAAAGTAGTCTTGTTCCAAGTACTTTCAGGTTTGGGTTTTTTTAAAAAAAAAAAAACAAACAACTTTTCTGTGTGTTTTTTAAAAACCCCTTTTCTGGGTTGGTTTGGTTTTTTTTTTTTTTTTAAATCCCT
This sequence comes from Pelecanus crispus, assembly GCF_030463565.1. Classification (NCBI taxonomy): domain Eukaryota; kingdom Metazoa; phylum Chordata; class Aves; order Pelecaniformes; family Pelecanidae; genus Pelecanus; species Pelecanus crispus. The sequence continues at coordinate 86,647,709 of NC_134676.1, forward strand.
TTTCTGGGTGTTTTTGGGACTTTAAAATCCCTTTTCTGGGTTGTTTTTTTGGTGTTTTTTTTTTTTTTTTTTCCTTTAAAATCCCTTTTCCGGGTGTTTTTTATTGCTTTAAAATCCCTTTTCTGGGTGTTTTGGGGGCTTTTTAAACCCCTTTTCTGGGTGTTTTTAGAGCATTTTAACTCGATTTTCCAGGTGTGTCCCCCCCTTCCCCAGATGTTTTTAACCCCTTTTTTCCCCAGATGTTTTTAGGGTGGTTTTAGCCTTTCCGGGGGGGTGTCCGTGTCCCCACCACCACCACTGTCACCTCCCTTCCCTCCCCGTCCCCGCACCAGCCAGGGAGGGTGACACGGGGCGGGGGGGGTGAGGGTGATCTGGGGATGTCTGGGTGACAGAGGGGGGGGTCTAGGTGACAGAGGGGGGGTCTGGGTGACATGGAGGGGGGGTCAGGGTGACGCTGTGCCCTTCCCTCCCCCAGGTTCGAGGTGGATGCCGCCTCCCCCAGCGTCTCCGGCTGCTGTGGGGACGATTCCTCCTACGAGATCCTCAGCCGACGGACCAAGTTTGGGGAGAGCCACCCTCACCCCCACCCTGGGGGGGGGTCACTGCGGGGGCTGCTGCCACTGAGCCCCACCCCACCCCGCACCCCCCAAATCCCACGGTTTTGCCCCAAAACCAACTCCTCACCTGGGGGACAGGTACCCAGCCCCCTTGTACCCCCTGCCTCCGGTTACCGAATGGGTGATGGGGCCACCTGCCCTCCCCCCGCCACCACCCAGCCCCCTCCTTCGGGGGGCTCGTTTGGGGGAGGGGCAGGGGTTCATTTTGGGGCTGGAAGGGGGTTTTTGGGGGTTTGTTTGGGGTTTTTTTTTCCTGTTCTGGTTGTTTCTGGTGCCTCGCGGGAGTCGAGGCCCCTTTCCTTTCCCTCCCCCCACACTTTTTTTTTTTTTTTACCCTCCATCGATTTTGTTTGTATGTAACAAATAAATAATAATAAACATTTAATTTGGCCCGGGGGAGGGGGCAGGACGGCCCAATTGCCCCCAGTTACTGGGGGAATGGTGCCCCCTTGCGGACTGGAGGACTGCACTTTGCCAGCGTCTCCTGGGGCTGAGTAATGGGCGGGGGCGTGGCCTTGTGTGCAGGGGGCGGGGCTATGTTTGGGGGCGGGGTCTGAGCGCGGCGTCAATGGCTGCGCTGCGTGAGGGGCGGGGTTTGGCCTCAGCGCAGGGGGTGGAGCCTGATTGGAGGGCGGAGTAGTGATAGGCGGGGGCTCAGTTCGGGGGCGTGGCATGGGTGGGCGTGTAAAGGGACGGGGGCTCTGTTCCCGCCCAATCCACCGGAAGTGAAGAGCCGCGCTACTTCCGCTTCCGCCGCCGCCATGCAGCTCGCCGCCCGCCTGGCCCGCTCCCTCCTGCGCTCCGCGGCACGGCCCGGCCTGGCCCAACGCGGCCTCATCTCGGGGCCGCCGCAGCAGCCGCTGGGGCCCGGGGTGAGCGCGGGGGCGGCTCGGGGTGATGGGGGGGAGGGAGCCGGCGTGGCGGGTGACCTTGGTGGGGGGAGTGGCCCGGGGCTGACGGTGCTGTGCCCGCAGGAGAGCGTCGTGGGTTTCCTCGCCATGTTCGTCACCTGCCTGGGCCCCGCCGCCTGGGTGCTCGCCCACCTCGAGGAATATAAGAAGCGGGAGTGACCTTCCCCGCCATCCCACCGGGACCACCCACCGCCGGGACCACCCAGCACCGGGACCAGCGGGGGCTCCGCACCGGGACACCCCCCCCCCGCCGCCGATGGGACCCTCCCGACCGCCCCCCACACCCCAATAAAGGCCGCTGACGCCGCACCCGGCTCCGCACCTCTCTACCCGGACCCCCGGGTCCCTCCAGCGAGGAGAGGGGAAGGGGGTTCGGGTGGGGTCCTGACCTGGGGAGGGGGCTGTGAGGTCATCTGATGGCGTCACGGTGAAGTCACCGACGGGGGGGGGGGGGGGCAAGGCCCGGTTGATAAGGGTGATGGCGGTTGCCAAGGTCATGGCCTGGTTGCTAGGGTGGGTAGCGGTTGCTAGGGGAGGGGCTAGTTGCTAGGGAGCCGTGCCGGTTGCCGGGGAGCCTGTCCTGGTTGCTAGGGGCGGGGGCCTGCCGCTAGGGGGTGCAACCGATCCTCTCGCGGGCCGTGCCTAGGGGCGGGGCTTGTCGCTAAGGGCGGGGTCTGTTGCTAGGGGGCGCAACCACTCAGCTCCCGGGCCGTCGCTAGGGGCGGGGCCCGTCGCTAGGGGGCGCAACCTGTCAGCTCTCGGGCCGTCGCTAGGGGGCGGGGCCTGTCGCTAGGGGGCGTAACCTATCAGCTCCCGGGCCGTCGCTAGGGGCAGGGCCCGTCGCTAGGGGGCGCAACCTGTCAGCTCTCGGGCCGTCGCTAGGGGCGGGGCCTGTCGCTAGGGGGCGTAACCTATCAGCTCCCGGGCCGTCGCTAGGGGCGGGGTTTGTCGCTAGGGGCGGGGCCTTCCCAAGCGCAACTTCCGGTGTCCTGGAGGACTGTCGCCCCATAGAGTGCGACTTCCGGAGGACTGACGGGAACTTCCGGTCTTCCCGGAAGATTTTTGCCGGCCCATAGAGAGCGACTTCCGGAGGACTGACGGACATATGACGCTGCGCGGGGGGGGGAAGCGACGTGGCAGTGACGTCACGCGCTCGGTGGATCCCGGTGGTGGCGCCCGGCCCCGACCCGAGACCCGGTGAGCGCGCGGCGGCGCGGGGGGGAGGGGGGCGGGGCTGACCCCGAGGCGCGCGCGTGGCCCCGCCCCTCCGGGATCCCCCCCCACCCCCTCTGGCGGGTGCCGGCGTCCCCCGGGGGGGGACCTGGTTGCCCGGGGGCCGTGAGGCCAGGGGGGGTTCCCGGTGGCCGGGAGGGGGGTTCCTGGGGGCCGTGGCGGTTCCCGGGGGCCGTGACGGGGTCCCGGTTGCCTGGGGGCCGTGAGGCCGTGGCCGTTCCCGGTGGCCGTGGGGGGGTCCGGGACCGGTGGGGGAATCCCGGTGACCGTAAAGGGGTCCCGGTTGCCCGGGGGCCGTGAGGCCGTGGGGGGTTCCTGGGCCGTGGCGGGTCCCGGTGGCCGGGGGAGGGTCCCGGGGGGGTGGGTCGCGGCGGCCGTGGGGAGAGTCCTGGTTGCCCGGGGGCCCTGAGGCCGTGAGGGGGGGGGCCTGGTGGCCATGGTGGGGCCCCGGGGGGTTCCCGGGGGTGGTGGTGGGTTCCTGGGGGCTGTGAGGCCGTTGGGGGCCCCGGAGGCTGGGTCCCGGTGGCCGTGGTGGGGGTCGCGGGGGGGGTTCCTGGGGGCTGTGAGGCCGTTGGGGGCCCCGGAGGCTGGGTCCCGGTGGCCGTGGTGGGGGTCGCGGGGGGGTTCCCGGGGGCGGTAGGAGGGTCCCGGGGGCCGTGGGAGGGTCCCGGGAGGTTCCCGGGGACCATGGCGGGGTCCTGGGGGGGTTCCCGGGGGCCGTAGGGGGGGGTTCCCGGGGGCCGTGAGGCCGTGGGGGGGTCCTGCTGGCAATGGTGGGGTCTTGGGGGGGTTCCCAGTGGCCATGGTGGGTTCCCAGTGGCCATGGTGGTGTCCTGGGGGGGTTCCCGGGGGACGGGGGGGGGCGGTCCTGGAGGCCGTGAGGCCGTAGGGGTGTCCTGGTGGCCATGGTGGGGTCTCGGGGGGGTTCCCGGTGGCCATGGTGAGGGTCCCAGTGGCCATGGTAGGGTCCTGGTGGCCATGGTGGGGTTTCGGGGGGGTTCCCGGTGGCCATGGTGAGGGTCCTGGTGGCCATGGTGGTGTCCCGGGGGGATTCCCGGGGGTCGGGGGGAGGGGTCCTGGGGGCTGTGAGGCCATGGGGGGCTCCCGGTGACCCTGCAGGGGGTCCCGGCCGGCGCTGACCCCCCCCCACAGCGGCAGGTGATGAGCCCCGATGAACGCGCGGCGCCGGCACGGCTCTAGGCAGCGGGAAGCGGGCGTTTACCTGGGACCCCCCCAGACACAGGTCGTGTCCCCCCCACCGCCACCGCCGCAGCCCCCCCCGGACGCCATGTCGTGCCGTGACCGGACCCAGGAGTTCCTCTCCGCTTGCAAGTCCCTGCAGGGGCGGCAGGTGGGTGGGGGGGTCCCCTCTGCCCCCCTGGGGTCCCCTCTGCCCCCCACGTCCAGCCTCACCCCCCTTTCTCCCCGCTGCAGGACGGGGTGCAGCCCGGCAGAGCGGCCCCGGGCGTCGGGCGGCAGCGCAGCGAGTTCAGCCTCATGGCCAAGTGAGGGGGAGACGGGGATAAGGGGGGTCCCCGGGGGTGGGGGGGGACAGCGATGGGGTGCCTGGGTGCCAGGGGGAACGGTGACAAGGTCTTTGGGTGCCAGGAAGGGCAGGAGGGGTACAGTGGCAGGGTCTCTGGGTGCCAGGGGGGAACGGTGACAAGGTCTTTGGGTGCCAGGAAGGGCAGGAGGGGGATGGTGACAGTGTGCCGGGGGGGGTGGGAAAGGGACAGTGATGGGGTCCCCAGGTGGGGGGGGATGGTGACAGGGTCCCTGGGTGCCAGGGGGTCAAGAGGGGGACAGTGATGGGGTCCCCAGGTGCGGGGGGATAGTGATGGGGTCCCTGGGTGCTAGCAGGGGCAGGAAGGGGATGGTGACAGGGTCCCTGGGTGCCAGGGAGAGAGAAGGAAGGGGACAGTGATGGGGTCTCTGGGTGCCAGGGGGAATGGTGACAAGGTCTTTGGGTGCCAGGAAGGACAGGAAAGGGATGGTGACGGCGTCCCGGTATGCCGGGGGGGTGGGAAAGGGACAGTGATGGGGTCCCCAGGTGGGGGGGGATGGTGACAGGGTCCCTGAGTGCCAGGGGGTCAAGAGGGGGACAGTGATGGAGTCCCCAGGTGCGGGGGGACAGTGATGGGGTCCCTGGGTGCCAGGGGGAACAGGAGGGGGACAGCGATGGGGTCCCCGGGTGCAGCGGGGACAGTGATGGGGTCCTTGGATGCCAGGGGAGAAAAGAGAGGGACAGTGATGGAGTCCCCGGGTTCAGGGAGATGGTGACAGGGTCCTGGGGAGTGGGGGGACAGGAGAGGGATATGGGGGGGACAGGATGGGATGGGGATGGGGTCCCTGGGTGCGGTGGAAATGGGGTGGGGGGACAGGGATGCCCCGGCTCCAACACCGGCCCCTCTCTGCTCCCAGGCGCATCGGGAAAGATCTCAGCAACACCTTTGCCAAGCTGGAGAAGCTGACGATCTGTGAGTTTGGGGGGTGGGAGTACCTGGGGAGGGGTGGGGGGACACAAGGGGGGGGCAGGAGGGTGCCCTGACGGCAGCCTCCCCCCTCTTCGTCGTCCCCCAACCGATGGCGGCAGTGGCCAAGCGGAAATCGCTCTTCGATGACAAAGCAGTGGAGATCGAGGAGCTCACCTACATCATCAAGCAGGTGGGGGCCAGGAAGGGTGTGTGGGGCCCTGGGGCGGGTGGTCTAGGGTGGGGGGGGACACTTTAGGTGGTGTCCCTGACCCCCATGCGTCCCCCTCGCAGGACATCAACAGCCTGAACAAGCAGATCGCGCAGCTGCAGGAGGTGGTGCGGGCCCGGGGGGGCCAGAATGGGCGACACGTCCAGACCCACTCCAACACCGTCGTGGTGTCGCTGCAGGTGGGGACGGTGGCGAGGGGGGGATGTGCAGACACGCGCAGCCCCCCCGGCGATGGCGGCTGATCCCTTTCCTTCCCTTTTCCCAGTCCAAACTGGCCTCCATGTCCAACGACTTCAAGTCGGTGCTGGAAGTGCGGACAGAGGTGAGTCCTCGCCCCCCTCCGCACCCCTCCCTACGCCCCTCCACCTGCCCTGATCCCCTCCCTGTCCCCCCGGCCGCCAGAACCTGAAGCAGCAGCGGAGCCGCCGCGAGCACTTCTCCCGCGCCCCCGTTTCCGCTTTGCCCCTCGCTGCCAGCAACCTGGGTGAGTGCTGGGATTTTGGGGGGGCCGGGAAGGGGTCTCGGGGGGTCTTTGTGCCCCCATCTCAAGCCGTGCTCTCCCCGCAGGCAGCTCAGCCGTGCTGCAGGACGAGCCGCAGCGCGCCGGGGCGGTGGCCATCGAGATGGACACGCGGACGAGCCAGCAGCTACAGCTGATCGACGAGCAGGTGGGGATGGGAGCCTGGGACGCGGCGGGGAGGGAGGGGGGGGACACATGGAACCCCCCAACTTGCGACCCGGGGCGAGGGGGACACAAACACAGCACAAGGACCGATGGCCGCTGTGCCGTCCCCACTCTCCCGCAGGATTCCTACATCCAGAGCCGGGCAGACACGATGCAGAACATCGAATCCACCATCGTGGAGCTGGGCTCCATCTTCCAACAGCTGGCGCACATGGTGAAAGAACAGGAGGAGACGATCCAGAGGTAACGGACGCCCGCCGCCTGTCCGTCCGTCCCCTCGGTCCCTCTGTCCGTCCCCTCACTGACCCGCGCCCCATCCCGCCCGCAGAATCGACGCCAGCGTGGAGGACGCGCAGCTGAACGTGGAGGCGGCGCACGGGGAGATCCTCAAGTACTTCCAGTCAGTCACCTCCAACCGTTGGTTGATGGTCAAGATCTTCCTCATCCTCATCATCTTCTTCATCGTCTTCGTCGTCTTCCTGGCCTGAGCGTCCTTATCGCTCCTCCTTGTCTCACCGGCCGGGACAGATGGACTCTGTCCGTGCTCTGCGGGGCTCGGAGACGGACATCTGTGTGGGGACGGGGCATGGTCCTGCCTGGGACCCCAAATCTGCCTCGGGGACCCCATTGTGTCCCCCTTGGGGGCCAGGGCTGGGGCGGGGGGCAGCACCCTGGGTCCCCTCCCGCGGGTCCCGCAGCCTACGCTGAGGCTGGTCCCTGTGTCCGCCTGGTCATGGTGGCTGCGGCCTTTCCTGGTGGGCCCAGAATCCTGGGAATTCTGCCAGCCCTCCCCACCCCCAAGCTGTGGACCCTCCCGGGGGGGGGCAGCTGCAGACCCTCGGTAAAGCTGTGGGACCCCTGAGGGGACTGTGGACTCCCCCCATTAAAGCCATGGGACCCCTGGGGCATGGGCTGTGGACCCCGGTAAAGCCGTAGAGCTCCCCAGATTGGGCTGTGGGACCCCCGGGGTGGGCTGGGGACCCCCCCATTAAAGCCGTGAGATCCCCGGGGCACAGGCTGTGGACCCCGGTAAAGCCCTAGAGCTCCCTAGATTGGGCTGTGGGACACCCGGGGTGGGCTGGGGACCCCCCCATTAAATCCATGAGACCCCCGGGTTGGGCTGGGGACCCCCCCATTAAAGCCGTGAGACCCCTGGGGTGGGCTGGGGACCCCAATAAAGCCGTAAAGCTCCCCAAATTGGGCTGGGGGACCCCTGGGGTGGGCTGGGGACTCCCCCATTAAAGCTGTGGGACCCCTGGATTGGGCTGTGGACCCCTGTAAAGCCGTAGAGCTCCCCAAATTGGGCCGTGGGCCCCCCCATTAAAGCTGTGGGACTCCCGGGGTGAACTGGGGACCCCGGTAAAACCGTAAAGCTCCCCAGATTAGGCTCTGTGGACCCCCTCCATTAAAGCTGTGGGACCCCCTGGATGGACTGTGGGACCCTTGGGGGGGTTTTCAGTTCCCCCATTAAAGCTGTGGACCGCCTGGGAGGGGGCTGTGGGACTCGCTGGGGTCTGCAGCCCCCACCCCCCGATATTAAAGCCTGGCACCCCCGAGCCCTCCGTGCCGCCTCTTCCTCCCCGCGGCGGGATTCGAACCGGCGGCCGGGGCGGGGAGTGCGCATGCGCGGGGGGAGGTTGTGACCGCCGGGCGGACGTGGTGACCTCTGGGCGGAAGTGACGCAAAGGGGGGGCGTGGCGGGGAGGCCGCGGGTGCCGGGAGCGGGCGGCGGCGATGGCGGAGGAGGGCAAAGGGGGGTACAGCGGTGAGCGGGGCCGGGTCGGCGGGGCCGGGGGCAGCCCCGGGGCCGGGTGGCGGCGGGGCCGGGAGTTGTGTAGGCCCGGGCCGTTGGGAGGTGGCGCTGGGCCCCGGCCGTGGGCCTGGAGGGAGGGGAGGGGGGCCCGGGAGAGAGGCTGGGGCCTGCGGGAGGGGGCCGGGGGAGAGGGGATGGGGACGGGGACCACGGGGAGGGGGGCCGGGTGCCCGGAGAGAGGGGATGGGGACTGAGGAGAGGGGATGGGGACCACGGAGAGGGGCCGGGGCTCCGGGGAGAGGGGATGGGGAGCACGGAGAGGGGCCGGGGCTCCGGGGAGAGGGGTTGGGGACCACGGAGAGGGGCCAGGTGCCCAGAAAGAGGTGATGGGGCCCGGGCAGAGGGGCCGGGTGCCCGGGGAGAGGTGACGGGGCCCGCGGGAAGGGGCTAGGGACTGCGAGAAGGGGCTGGGGGCCCGGGGAGAGGGGTTGGGGACCACGGAGAGGGGCCGGGTGCCCGGGGAGAGGGGCTGGGGCCCTGGGGAGAGGCAACGGGGCCACGGGAAGGGGCTGGGGACCACGGGCAGGGGCTGAGGGCCTGGGAAGAGGGGATGGAGACCGCAGAAAGGGGTTGGGGGCCCGGGGAGAGGGGTTGGGAACCGACAGCCAGCACAGGAGAGATGCAGGGACCGGGAGCAACCCGGTGCAGCAGCTGACAGCGGTGCTGCCCGGGCAGAGCACGATGACCGTGTGGGCGGACGAGGCTTCTCGGGCCGTAGGAAGAAGGGCCGCGGCCCGTTCCGTGGGAAGATGTACAGTGAGATGAACCACCGCTCCCGTAACCGCAGCGGCCCCGGTCTCCGCGCGCGGGTGGAGGAAGATGACGGCGACGTCCCCATGAGCGAGGCCCACGACGGGCCCCGCAGCCGATAGTGAGTGCGGACGGCTGGGGGAGCCCCACAGAGCTACCCCGGGGCTGGGAGAGGTGTGGGGTGGGGTTCAGGGCTTCCCCCCATCTCACCTCGCTGTTTCCAGCTTGCCCTACGGGCCGCGGCCAAACCGCACGACCAACATTCACATCACGGTCAGGCGGGATCTTCCCACCCCAGAGCGGAGCAGCAGCACCAGCCGGGACGGCGGGCGCAGGAACTGGTTCAAGATCACCGTGAGTGGGGCAGGCAGCGGGGATAGCGGCCGTTGTCACCCATTTTTCCGCGGCACGGGAACAGGGGGTGACGATACGTCTCTTGTCGCGGCGCGGGGACAGCGAGCGTGGCTGTTGTCACCCCATCCCCATCTTACGAACGTTGTGAGGAGCGGCCGAGGGAATTGGGGGTGTTCAGCTTGGGGAAAAGGAGCCGGAGGAGAGATGTCATCGCTCTCTACAGCTGCCTGAAACGAGGTTGTAGCGAGGTGGGGGTCAGGCTCTTGTCCCACGTGATGGGACGAGGGTAAACGGCCTCAAGTTGCACCAGGAGAGGCTTAAATTGGATATTTAGGAACAATTTGTTCACCTAAAGGGTTGTTAAATGCTGGAACACGCTGCGCGGGGAAGTGGCGGAGTCACCGTCGCTGGAGGCATTTAAAAGACGCGTAGACATGGGGCTGAGTGACGCGGTTTAGCGTGGACGCGGCCGCGTTAACGGTTGGACTCAATGATCTTAAGGGTCTTTTCCAGTCTAAAAATTCTGTGATTCTTTTGCGTTATTATTAACGGGATGAAACGTACCGAGTCCAAACGCCAGGTTCTGCGTCCGGGATGGAGTAACGCCAGGCGCAAGGATAAATTGGGAGGGAATCTGGGGGTGCCGGTTGGCAGCACCTCAACAGGAGCCAGCAGCGAGGGCAGCCCGCACCCGGGCGGCATCAAACGCAGCAGAGCCAGACAGCGAAGGGAGGGGATTGTCCCGCCGCGTTCGGCGTTGGCGCGGCCTCACCTCGAGCACCGTGGGCCCCGCGGTTTTAAAAAGGGCGTTAGGGTGTTTGAATGTGAACTTGAACACAAGGAGGGCAATGAAACTGGTGAAGGGCTGGGAGGAACGCGCTTGCGAGGAGCAGCTGAGGAGTCTGGGCTGGTCTAGTTTGGAGAGGAGGAGGCTGCGGGGCGACCATGTCGTGCTCTGCGGCTTCCCGAGGACGGGATGCGTTGAGCTCGGCCACTTCTTCGGCCATCCAGAAGTAAATATTTTAATTCTTGGAATCATAGAATCATCGAATCTTTTAGGTTGGAAAAGACCTTTAAGATCATCCAGTCCAACCATTAACCTAACGTTACCAAGTCCATCACTAAACGAGTTAAGGGTAGAGCAGCAATTTCATGTTTCCTGGCTTGGTGGCTGCATTATTTATAATGAAAGTAAAAACTAAGAATCATTAAACTTGGAAAGGACCTCTAAGATCATCAGCCCAACCATCAACCCAACACCCCCATGCCCACTAAACCACGTCCCAAAGTGCCACCTCTGCCTGTTTTTTGAACCCCTCCAGGGCTGGGGACTCCCCCACCTCTCTGGGCAGCCGGTTCCAATGCTTGACTACCCTTTCCATGAAGAAATTTTTCCTAATATCCAACCTAAATGTCCCCTGGTGCAGTTTGAGCCCATTTTCTCTCATCCTATCACTAGCTACTACTATAGGTTTTGGGATTATTTCGTATGTAGTAACGTACTACGCTGCTAAAAAAAGAGCCGTTTGCTACATGGGAACGGGATCCAGGGACAGGGCACGTGGGAATGGCTCAAAACCGCGCCAGGGAAGGGTCAGAGCAGATGTGAGAAAGGACTTTTGTACCGAGAGGGTGCTCAGACGCTGGAACAGGCTTCCTGGAGAGGGGATCTGTGCGCCAAGCCTGGCAGGGCAGCAGAGACATTTGGATAACGCTCTTAACAGCGCATTTTAGCTTTTACTCAGCGCTGAAGGGGTCGGGCAGTTGCACAAGATGGTCGTTGTAGGTCCCTTCTAGCTGAAATAGTGTATTCTACTCTTTCCCTCGCTGCCTTCCCTCCCTTTTTCCCTCGCCACCTTTTCTCTTCCCGCCTTTTCTGTTCCTTTTTTCCTGGGCGTACGCAGAAGGCAGCTGCATCCTGTCCAGCTGTGACACGCACGGCCTGGGCAGGGCTGCGGCAATTCCTCCACGACCAGTCAAGCAGCGTGCGCTGTTGCCAGCCCTGCCCACGCCCTGCCTGCGCCCTGACGCCGGGCAAATTGTCTCTTAGATCCCGTATGGGAAAAAATACGACAAGTCGTGGCTGCTGAGCTCCATCCAGAACCTTTGCAGCGTTCCCTTCACTCCCGTCGAGGTGAGCGGGGTCCAGGTGCCCGGGTTTTGTTTCGCTTCCCATTTTGGGGAGGTTGAGGCGGTCTGGCAGGGGGGCATGTGCCTCCCAGGAGGCTGGCTGTGCTCCAGCTCTGCGGGAGCAGCTGCCCGGACCCCAACCCATCCTGTTTTCAGTTCCACTACGACCACAACCGGGCTCAGTTCTACGTGGAAGATGCCACCACCGCCAGCGCTCTCAAGCAGGTCTCCCGCAACAAGATCACCGACAGGGACAACTACAAGGTCCGTGGCTCCTCCTGCGGCTGCTCCTGCGGCTCCTCCCGCGCTGCCAGGGCGGACAAGGCGGGGGTTTCTCCCCGCGGCAGCGATCGCAGGGCACAGCCGTTCCTCCCCGCTCTGCGTGGGTGCGTTTGCTGCCGGCGTACGCTGCCTCATAGTCGGCTGCGCTCTTTTTGTAGGTGGTGATAATTATCAACTCGTCGGCTCCGCCTCAGTCCCTGCAAAACGAGTTGAAACCGGAGGAGATTGAGCAACTGAAGGTGAGCGGGGTGGCCAGCTGCGGGCTCTGGGCAAATGGGGAAGAGGCAGAGCCTGCTCGCTCTCATCCTCGTTGCGTTGTCCTAGCTCTGCATGAGCAAGAGATACGATGGTTCGCAGCGGGCGTTGGATCTCAAGAGCCTCCGCGTCGACCCGGGTATGCGCTGCGAGGGGACGCGAGGGGTGGGAGGGGGCTGTGGCGGGCAGCGTCTCATAGAATCATCGAACTATAAAATCGTTTAGGTTGGAAAAGACCTTTAAGACCATCCAGTCCAACCATCAACCTAACATCACCAAGTCCACCGCTAAACCAATGAAGGGGAGAGTAGCAATTTCGTGTTTCCTGGCTTGGTGGCTGGATTATTTATAATGAAAGTAAAAAGTAGGAATCATTAAGATTGGAAAAGATCTCTAAGATCATCAGTCCAACGTCAACCCAACATCCCCCTGCCCACTAAACCATGTCCCAAAGTGTCACGTCTGCCTGTTTTTTGAACACTTCCAGGGATGGTGACTCCCCACTTCTCTGGGCAGCCTGTTCCAATGCTTGACTACCCTTTCCGTGAAGAATTTTTTCCTAATATCCAATCTAAACCTCCCTTGACGCAGCTTGAGCCCAAGTCTCACCCCCCATTTCCTCCCATCTCCCCGCCTCTGCCTAGATTTGGTGTCCCAGAGCATCGACGTGGTGCTGAACCAGCGGAGCTGCATGCTGGTCGTGCTGCGCATCATCGAGGACAACATCCCTGAGGTGAGGACGGGACGCTTCTCCCTGCTCTGGGAGCTGGAGCCCCCCAACTCCCGTCTCTGTCCCCCCCTGGCCCCCGTTTCTCCCTGTCCCCCCGCTAAACCCCGCTGCCCCCATCTCTCCCCGCAGCTGCAGTCCCTAAACCTGAGCAGCAACAAGCTTTACCGCCTGGACGACCTGTCCGAACTGGCGCAGAAAGCTGCCGGCCTGAAGATCCTTGATCTCTCTCACAACGAGGTGGGTGCCACCCTGAACCCCCGCGGCTTTCCCGTATCCCCCTCCCCTCCCTGGCACCTCACCCCCTGCTCCCAATTCCCCGTAGCTGAAATCAGATCGGGAGCTGGACAAGGTGAAGGGGCTCAAACTGGAGGAGCTTTGGCTCAACGGAAACCCGCTCTGCAACGCTTTCCGGGACCAGTCCACCTACATCAGGTCAGTGTTAGCCTTGGGGCGGCCCTTAGGGGCCCGTGGGCCGCCCCTGCTCCGCGGGGGGCAACACGGCAGGACGAAGAGAGGCCGCCCCCTCCCCACACATACACCCCGTGCCTTCTGCTCGCCGGTGCCCGGATACCCCCGCCCCCAGGCTCCCACACAGCCCCTGGTCGTGGTGCAAGGCCGGGACAGGCCATGGCCCGTCCACCGGAGAACGGCAGATCCGTTTCAGCTGCTCGGAGCCCTGCTTTTTTCCTGCTTTTTCCTCCCCGTCCTCACTGCTTCCTTCTCCATCCTTCCGCCTTGGGGTACGCAGCCTCTTCTCTGGAGCGCCCCGCTCCCTGCCTGCCGCTCCCACCCCTCTGCCGCGCAGACGGGGTTTTTCGACACCGCTCTGCCCTTCCACGGGCTTTCGGGGGCTGCAGGATGCAGCACGGGGCATCGCGTTGCTCCCCCGCCCCGTGGAGCTGCCGCCCCTCGCGCCCGCGTTTGGCCCTCGACGATGGCTGGCTAGCCAGAGACGGGTAAGATTCCTCACGGGAGGAACAACCTAAGACAGGCACAGCCGTGCAGTGGCCAAACGCTGCCGCCCAGCCGCGGCCGGCGCGGGGAGGCTTTCGCTATATCCCAGGCCTGGCGCAGGCCTCCAGCCCGCTCCGGGCAGGTCCCCCCGCGGTACCCCTGGGCTAGCCGACGCCGGCCCCCAGCGCGGACGGGGGCCTCGGCTCCGGATGCGGCCGTACCCAGAGCCTAACGCGCTCCTGGGGCCGGGAGGGAGCGGCACGAAGGAGAAGAGGCTCTGCCCGGGGCTGCCCACCCCTCTGTACCCCCCCCTCAAGCCCTTGCTTCACCCCCTCTGCCTGCTCGCTCGATTGGGGCTCCCCCCAACCCCGACGCAGGGGCTCCGCAGCTGTAAACAGCCGGGTCGTGCCAACGGTTGTGCCACGACCGGTGGGAATTTCTCCTCTTCCCCCTTCCCCTCTCCTCTGGGCGCCTGCACCCAGGTGAGTACGAGCCAGGTAAGTCCTGAGCCGGCCCACGGGGGCCCTCGGTTCCTCATCAGATGCAGCCCGAGACCCCCGCCAGGGGCAGGGGCAGCCCTGGGGTGGGGGGGATGACGCCGGGCCCCCAGGAAGGGGGGCTGCGACATTCCGGGAAAGGGGAGTAGGCAGCTGTGGGGTGGCCCCGCCATGTGCCCTCGCAGCCGTAGGGCAGGTGAGGCGGCGGGGGGCCACTGTGGGGAGGGGTCCCGGGGAAGGGGTTGGTTGTTTGCTGGGGGGGGGGGGGAAGGCTTGGCCCCGGCGGGCAGCTCGGCCACTGCACTGACTCTGCTCCTTCTCGGCAGCTCCGTCAGAGAGCGCTTCCCGAAGCTGCTGCGCCTGGTGAGTGAGGGGGGGGATGCTGAGCCCTGTTGGGGGGCAGGAGGGGGACATTGGGCCTTGCTGGGGGGCAGGAGCGGTCTGGGGGGGGGGACTGAGCTCTGCTGGGGGGCCAGAGGGGGACACTGAGCCTTGCGGGGGGGGAGGAGGGGGCTGGGGGGGGGACACTGAGCTTTGCTGGGGGGCAGGAGGGGGCTGGGGGGGGACTGAGCCCTGCTGGGGGGGGTACATTAAGCCTTGCTGGGGGGCAGGAGGGGGACATTGGGCCTTGCTGGGGGGCAGGAGGGGGGACACTGAGCCTTGCTGGGGGGCAGGAGGGGGCTGGGGGGGGGGGCGGACACTGAGCTTTAGTGGGGGCAGGAGGGGGCTGGGCTGGGACTGAGCCCTGCTGGGGGGCAGGAGGAGCTGGGGGGGGGACTGAGCCCTGCTGGGGGGGTACATTAAGCCTTGCTGGGGGGCAGGAGGGGGACATTGGGCCCTGCTGGGGGGCAGGAGGGGGGACACTGAGCCTTGCTGGGGGGCAGGAGGAGGCTGGAGGGGGGGACTGAGCCCTGCTGTGGGGCTGGAGGGGGCTGGGGGGGTACACTGAGCCTTGCTGGGGGGCAGAAGGGGGCTTTGGGGGGACACTGAGCTTTGCTGGGGAGCAGGAGGGGGACGTTGAGCCTTGCTGGGGGGCTGGGGGGGAGTCGCCGAGCCCTGCCAGGGCAGGTGGGAGAGGTTTGCTCCCCCCTATCCCTGTCTCTGCCCCCCCCCCCCGCCCCAGGATGGCCACGAGCTCCCTCCGCCCATCGCCTTCGATGTGGAGGCCCCCACGACGCTGCCTCCCTGCAAGGTAGGGACGGGGTGGGGGCGTGTGTGGTTTGGGGGGGTCCTGTGCCCCCATCCCGGGCTAGAGGCGGGGTGGCTGCCACCTGGGGAGTAACCGCTGTGCCCCTTCCCTCTTTAGGGCAGCTACTTCGGCTCAGACGACCTGAAAGTTTTGGTGCTGCGGTTCTTACAGCAGTGAGTGCCAGCGCTGGGGCGGGCGGGGGTGTTGTGCCCCCCCCAACCCTCTTTCACCCCCTTCTCACCCTTCTGTGTGTTTTTTTTCCCCCCCTGCCGCAGGTATTACTCCATCTATGACTCCAGCGACAGGCAGGGGCTGCTGGATGCGTACCATGACGGGGCCTGCTGCTCCCTCAGCATCCCCTTCGGGCCCCAAAACCCACCCAGGTACATCCCCTCGCCGCCGGTCGTGGCAGGGGGGCGGATGGGAGGCAGGACCTGTCGCCGTTCGCGGCGCAGGAACGGCCCGAATGAAGCCTTGACGGGGTGCTTGTCCCTGCAGGAACAGCCTGAACGAGTATTTCAAGGACAGCAGAAACGTGAAGAAGCTGAAAGACCCCAGTAAGCACCGCCTGCGTTGTGCCCCCCGCCCTGCGCCGAACCGTCCTGGCGTGGGAGGGGAGCTGAGCGTTCGTTTTCCTCGCCAGCCATGCGCTTCAAGCTGCTCAAACACACCCGGCTCAACGTGGTGGCTTTCCTCAACGAGCTCCCCAAAACCCAACACGACATCAACTCCTTCGTGGTGGATATCTGCGCGCAGACGGTGAGCCCTCTCACGGGTCCTTTGCCCCCAGTCCCTGCCCCACGGCACCCTTCCGCCCCTCTCACCCACCCCTCCCTCTTTTCCAGAACACTCTGCTGTGTTTTGCCGTCCATGGGATCTTCAAGGAAGGTGAGCTTCGCTCCCCCAGCACTCCCCGCCTCACCGCAGGCCTTCCTCCCTGCGCCTCCCGCCACCTCCTCTCCCTCTCTCCCACAGTGGACGGCAAATCCCGAGACTCAGTACGCGCCTTCACCCGGATGTTCATTGCCGTGCCGGCCGGCAACGCCGGGTAAGCGGCGGATATTTCCTACCAGGACATCAGCCAGGCTTTTGGCGCTGCGTGTCCCTGCTCCAGGCCATTAAGAGCTTCACGGAGAAGCTGTTGATGTGCGGGTGGGATGAGTAGGGAGCGGCGTGGATCGAAAAGCGTGGGTGCTCGGTGCTGGGTCCGGTTTTGGGCTTTCCGGTGCGGATGGATGTACTGGAGCGAGTCCGGCCAAGGGCCATGAGGATGAGGAAGGGGCTAGAGGATCTCTCTCCTGTGAGGAAGAGCTGAGAGAGCTGGGGCTGGTCAGTCTGGAGAAGAGAAGGCTCCGGAGGGACCTTACTGCATTTTTCGGTGCTTCTAAGATGGGGACGGACTCCACCAGCGCCTGTTGCAACAGGACAAGGGGGAACGGTGTTAAACTAAAAGAGGGGAGATTGAGGCTAGATTTAAGAAGAAAATTTGTTACGCTGAGGGTTACGCTGGCGCAGGTTGCCCAGGGAGGTGGGAAATGCTGCAAATGGAAATATTCAAGTTCAGGTTGGACGGGGCTCGGAGCGACCTGGTCTGGTTGATGTTCGTGCTCGTGGCCCGGGGGTTTGGACTGGATGAGTTTTAAAGGTCCCTTCCTGACCCAAACCAAGCTGTGATTCAATGATAAGAGTGCGAAGAGGTCGCAGAATCGTTAATATAATGAATCACAGAATCGTTTAGGTTGGAAAAGACCCTTAAGATCATCGGGTCCAACTGTTAACGCAGCTGCGTCCACGCTAAACCGTGTCCCTCAGCCCCACGTCTACGCGTCTTTTAAACACCTCCAGTGACGGTGACTCCGCCGCTTCCCCGAGCAGCGTGTTCCAGTGTTTAACAACCCTTTGGGTGAAAAAACTGGTCCTAAAGATCCAATTTAAACCTCCCCTGGCGCAACTTGAGGCTGTTTACCCTCGTCCCATCGCGTGGGACAAGAGCCTGACCCCCACCTCACTACAGCCTCCTTTCAGGCAGCTGTAGAGAGCGATGAGGTCTTCCCTCTGGCTCCTTTTCCCCAGGTTGAACACCCCCAATTCCCTCGGCCCCTTCTCTTTGTCTCCAGACCCTTCACCAGCTTCGTTGCTCTTCTTCGACACCCTCCAGCACCTCAATGTCTTTCACGGGGGCCCAAAACCCAACGCAATATTCAGGGGGACAACCCCGTCCCTCGTCCTGCTGGCCACACCAATTCTGATACGGCCTTCTTGGCCACGTCGGTTGGAGCCGGGCTCTCACCTCCGAATGTCAGGAGCCACTTTTTGGCTGTGGGGATGCCCCAGCACTGGCCCAGGTAGCCTAGGGAGGCGGTGGAGTCTGTCTTCTGGGAAGTGTTCAAAAAACGTGTGGATGTGGCACTTCGGGACATGGTTTAGTCTAGTCAACCCTTGATTGGTTTAGTGTGGATTTGGTAGTGTAGGTTAATGGTTGGACTGGATGATCTTAAAGGTCTTTTCCAACCTAAACGATTCGATGATTCTAGGATTCTATCTTCGAGGGCCGTTGGGTCGTGGTGCTGGGCGAGCGGCTCTGGGTGGCCTCGGAGGTCCCCGCAAACCGTGTCCCTCCCTGCGCTCACCCTCTCCCTTCTCTTCCCCACCCCAGGCTCTGCATCGTTAACGACGAGCTCTTTGTCCGCAACGCCACCACCGAGGAGATCCGCAAAGCCTTCCTCATGCCGGCGCCCACCCCTTCCTCCAGCCCCGTGCCCACGCTCTCCGCCGAGCAGCAGGAGATGCTGGCCGCCTTCTCCATGCAGTCAGGCATGAACCTCGAGTGGTCCCAAAAGTGAGTCCTGGGCCTCCCCCGCCCCTACCCTGCAGCAGGGACCCCTCCCCTGCCCCCCCCCCAACACCCCCCTCACCCTCTCCCGTGCCCCAGGTGCCTGCAGGACAACGACTGGGACTATGGCCGAGCCGGGCAGGTCTTCACCCAGCTAAAGGTGGGTTTGGGGGGTGTGTCTGAGCCAGCCCCCACCCCATGGGGCACCCCAAGCCCTGGCTGAGCCCACCCCGCCTCTTTCTTTTGCAGCTGGAAGGCAAAATCCCCGAGGTGGCGTTTCTCAAGTGAGCGGCGCCCCCCCTCCCCTTCCCCCTCCCTCTCCCCGGCGTTTTATTCCCCACCTTTTTGTAAATAAATCAATAAATCCTCCCGTTTCAACGCTGGCGCGTTCGGGGTGCGCTGCGCCTTTAAAGGGGAGGGCGGTTTGGAGTCACGCCCGGCGTAAAGATGGCGGCCGGCGCCGGAAGTAGGCGCCGCGCAGGGACGGTGACTCGGATGTAGCTGCGGCCGACCCGGAAGTAGCGGCGGAGTGGCCGCCATGGCGGCGCTGCGGGCCCGGGCGGCGGCAGCGGCGCTGGAAACGGCGGTGCCGCGGGACGTGGTGTTGTTCCGACACGACCGGGACCGGTTCTTTCGCTTGGCCGGCTTCTTCTGCGCGGGGCAGGGCCTCTTCTGGACCTACCTGGCTCATTTCGCCTTCACGGCCCTTCGCCCCGCTCCCGGTCCCGGCCCCGACGACCCCCTTCGGCCCCGCGACCACAAATGGCGTTTTGGCTTCACCGCCTCCTGCCTCACCCTCGGTACCGGGGGTAGCGGGGGGGCTTCGGGGACCGGCCCAGGGGGCTGCGGGGCGGAGCGGGGGGCCCCGGGACGGGCTGGGACCGGCCCGGTGCCGGCGCTGACCCCCCCCCCGGTCCCTCCCCCCCCCGCCCCGCAGGCTCTTTGATCATGGCAGCTGGTTGCCTGTTTCCCCTCCGCGCCGTGCGACGGGTGACGCTGCTGCGGGGAGGTTCCGAGGTGACGATCAGTACCCACGGGCCGCTGGGCTTGGGCCGGGGTCCCACCTTCACCGTCCCGTTACGCCACGTCTCCTGCCGCGCTCACCGCTCCGAAGTACCGGCCACCGTCCCCATCAAAGTGAAGGGACGCTCCTTCTTCTTCCTGCTGGATAAACGCGGGCAGCTCTGCCACCCTCGCCTCTTCGACATCACCGTCGGGGCCTACCGCAAGCTCTAGGACAGGCGGTGGCAAGCCGGGACCGTCCCCCGCCTTGTCACCTCCCAATAAACCCTGAGCCACCCACGTATCCGGCTGCTTGGACAGGTTGGGGAGAATTTTGGGGAGACGCCTTGCACCCCCTCTGTTGCGCACGCTGTGTTTGGGCGCCGCCAGGGAGCTGCGGATGGTGCTGGGAGATGGCGGGGGTCCCGCCGCCGCCAGCCCACCCATGCTGGCCCTCGCCGCCACCCTCGTCCTCCTCAGCCAGGCCTTCGGCGGCGGGGGTGAGCGCGAGCCTGGGGTGGGGGGCGGCTCTGCGCCCCCCATGTTGCCCGAAGGGGCTCCCCATCGCCCCGCAGATGGCGGGTGGGCCCGGGGAGAGCCCCCTCGTCCCCGTCACGCCATCCCCATCAGCGTCCCCGTCCCCCTGCAGCCTCCTGGAGCTCTTCGAGGTGGCAGTGCACGCCCGGTGCTCCCTCAGGCCCATCCTCCTCATCCTCCTCATCCTCCTCCTCACCAGCCTTGGCACCTTGTGGGGCCAGAGCGCTGTGGTGACATTGTGGGGTGTCCCCTCGTGCCGTGTGTGTCCCCCCGCCTCCCCCGGGGAGCGCTTTGGGGCCATTTTGAAGGCGTTTGGGGCTGCTTTAGGGGAGGGCTTGAGGCGCCTGAGCCCCAATCCGCAGGTCGGCCGGGGGCGGGGCTATGTAAACGAGGAAGCGGTGGAGAGTGCGGCGTAGGGGCGTGGTTATGGTAATAAGGAGTGCTGCGCGAGGAGAACGGGCTGCTGGGAGTCTCCTCTGCGGGGGTCTCCGCGCTGCGGCGGGGGGTCGCGGGTGTCGGAGCGCGGGCGGACCGTGCGGGGGTGCGGGGAGCGGGGCTTGGAGCGGGGCGGTGCGGTCGGGGCCGTTGGCAGGGGAGCGTCCGTGACTTGTGTGCGGTGGGCGCGGGGTGTGTGTGGTGCTTGGGGGTGTGTTTGTCATCGCTTCTCGGCCTTTTGGCTAAGATCAAGTGTAGTATCTGTTCTTATCAGTTTAATATCTGATACGTCCTCGATGAGAGGACTTTATATTAAACGGATTTTTGGTATTGGGAGTTGGACCCGGAGCTTGCTCCCTCCGCTCCGCGCATCGTCCTGGTATTGCAGTGCCTCCGGGTACGGTGCACCCCCGCGGGGGACCTTGCACTGGTTAAAAACAGAGCGAGGGCTTCGTGGGGCTCCGGTAACTCTAGCGTTTCAGTCCTGGGAGATCCTTGGAGCTGCTCCGGTAGCGCCGGGGGGAGCCCTGGAGCTGCTCCGGGCGGCTCCGTGTGGCTCCGGTAGCGCCGGAGGAGCCTTGGAGCTGCTCGGGGCGGCTCCGTGTGGCTCCGGTAGCACCGGGGGGAGTCCTGGAGCTGCTCCGGTAGCGCCGGGGGGAGCCCTGGAGCTGCTCCGGGTGGCTCCGGTAGCGCCGGGGGGAGCCCTTGGAGCTGCTCCGGGTGGCTCCGTGTGGCTCCGGTAGCACCGGGGGGAGTCCTGGAGCTGCTCTGTGTGGCTCCGGTAGCGCCGGGGGGAGCCCTGGAGCTGCGCCGGGGGAGCCCTGGAGCTGCTCCGGGCGGCTCCGTGTGGCTCCGGTAGCGCCGGGGGGAGCCCTGGAGCTGCTCGGGGCGGCTCCGTGTGGCTCCGGTAGCGCCGGGGGGAGCCCTGGAGCTGCTCCAGGTGGCTCCGGTAGTACCGGGGGGAGCCCTGGAGCTGCTCCGGGTGGCTCCGGTAGCGCCGGGGGGAGTCCTGGAGCTGCTCCGGGTGGCTCCGTGTGGCTCCGGTAGCACCGGGGGGAGTCCTGGAGCTGCTCTGTGTGGCTCCGGTAGCGCCGGGGGCAGCCCTGGAGCTGCTCCGGGCGGCTCCGTGTGGCTCCGGTAGCGCCGGGGGAGCCCTGGAGCTGCTCCGGGCGGCTCCGTGTGGCTCCGGTAGCGCCGAGCGCAGCCCCCGGGCAGGAGCCGAGAGGGGCAGTGGGACCGCGGGGGTCCCGGCGCGCTGGGCAGAGCCAGCTGGGCGTGGCTTCGGCGTGGGCGGTGCGAAACCCAGCCAATGAGAGCGCCGCTAGCGCGAGGTGTTCAGAAAGACGCGCGGAGCGTTTGAATCGCCTCGGGGGGCGGGGCGGGCGGGGATTGGGGCGGAGCGAATGCAAATCGCAGTGCGCAGCAGGCCAATCAGGTTGCCGCGAGGAGGCGGTGAAGGGGCGGGGCGAGTGTCAGCCAGAGGGCGGGGCGTGTTGCTAAGAGACGCCGAGGGGGGCGTGGCCTCTCGAAAGGTGAGGGCGGGGCGCGCGGCTGGCGGGGGCTGCGGGGGCGGGCGGGGGCGGGGCTGGCGCGAGTCGGGGGCGTGGTTATGCTAATGAGGCATCTCCGTGCTCCGCGGGGGCCGCCGGCAGCTCCCGCCGCTGCGGCCCCCGGGGTCCGTCGGGGGGGCGGCTCCTCCCCGCCATCCCGGGCCGGGCTCCGCACGACGGCGGCGGAGCGGGAGAGCCGAGGGCACCCCGGCCCCGCCGGGCGCGGCAGAACCCGCCGGGCCGGCCCGAGGCAGCCGTAGTCACGCGGCGCCGGCTGGAGCGGGCGGTCCCGGACCGCGTCCCGGCGGCCCCGGAGCATCCCGGTGGGGGAGCCGCCGCCCGGGCGCCCCACGGCCCCCCCGGGCCTCCCGCTGGGACCGGCGGCGTTTCCCGCGGCTGCGGCGGGGCGCGGCGGCGTCTGGCGGGGTGGGGCGGGGCCAGAGGGGGACGCGGGAAGGGGCGTGGCGCACGCAAAGCAGGAGCGGCCGGCGCGGCGCGGAGGGGGCGTGGCGCGGAGGGGGCGTGGCGCGGCGGCGCCGCTGGGCGGGGCGTACGGTGGCGGGAGGGCTTCTGGATGTGAACTGAGGGCGTGGTTATGGTAATAAGGAGTGCTGCGCGAGGAGAACGGGCTGCTGGGAATCCCCGCTGCGGGGTTCTCCGCGCTGCGGCGGGGGTCGCGGGTGTCGGGGCGCGGGCGGACCGTGCGGGGGTGCGGGGAGCGGGGCTTGGAGCGGGGCGGTGCGGTCGGGGCCGTTGGCGGGGGAGCGTCCGTGACTTGTGTGCGGTGGGCGCGGGGTGTGTGTGGTGCTTGGGGGTGTGTTTGTCATCGCTTCTCGGCCTTTTGGCTAAGATCAAGTGTAGTATCTGTTCTTATCAGTTTAATATCTGATACGTCCTCGATGAGAGGACTTTATATTAAACGGATTTTTGGTATTGGGAGTTGGACCCGGAGCTTGCTCCCTCCGCTCCGCGCATCGTCCCGGTATTGCAGTGCCTCCGGGTACGGTGCACCCCCGCGGGGGACCTTGCACTGGTTAAAAACAGAGCGAAGCCGCCTGCGGGGTTTTACCGCGGTTCCTTCCATTTCTTTCCTGTCGCGACACGGCGCACCCCGCACTGCTCTCCTCCCCCCACGCTGCTGTCGCCACACGCACAGATCCAGGCCCCGCGGTCGCGCAGAGCTGAGCAGTGACCCCCCTTATTCATCCTCCTCCATCCTCCTCCATCCTCCTCCATCCTCCTCCATCCTCCTCCATCCTCCTCCATCCTCCTCCATCTCCATCTCCCTCCTCCACGCTGCCCCGGCCCATTCTCCCACCGCCCTCCTCCAACCCCCAGCACCGGGCGCAGGCTCCTCCGTGGCAAATCCAGCTTTAATAACCGACCCTCCGCACCCAAAAAGCGCCTCGACGACAGAGCGGGGAGCTCGAAGCGGGGGTGGCTGGTGCCACCCAACACCCAGCTCGCCGCCGCAGGGTCCTCGGGCGCCGCTGACTTCGTCACCGCAGGCAGTGGCAGGGCTAAGGGCGTCCCTGCTTTTTTTTTTTTGGTGCCGTGGGGTGCCTGGAAGCGCACCCCAATGCGCCTTGCCCGGATCTAGGCCCCCCACCACCACCACCCCGGTACCCCCCGGCGTCCTTCAAGACCGTACGGGGCTTCCACGGAAAATGGCTTCCGTCTCGGCGCTCCACTCGGGGTCGTTGCGCCGCAGCAGCAGGAAAGGGGCTTCCCTCCGCCGCTGGGCCAGCAGCCGGGCCGTCAGCAGGCACCAGAAGAACACATTCACCCAGGCCGACGCCTGTGGGGACAGCGGGGAGGTGATGGGGGGGTTGCAAGGTGCCACGGGCCTCCCCAAACTCCCCCCCCCCCCCAATTTCCACGCCTGGGAAGGGGCTCCCCCATGCCAAAGCAGCGATGCTGTCCCTGTGGCGGCCGTCGCGGCGATGCTGTCCATGCAGCAGCCGCAGCGACTGCATGCCTTCCAGCTACGGCTGCACCCCTATTTGCAACAGCCCCCCCCCCCCCCGCCGTGCACCGGCGCTGTCCCTCGCCCCATCCCAGGACAGACAGACAGATTCACCCTCCCTTCTCCCTTGCGGGAATGGCGGGGGGGCTTCAGCTTTTCGTTTCCATCCCCCCGCCACCTCCTCGCCCGCCGGCGGGGCCGTGCAGACCCCAGGGCGGGGCAGGGTGGGGTGGGGGGCTTCACTGTGCGCCCCGGCTCACCTGCGCGCTGTAGAGGTTGCTGTAAAAGCGGGTTGGGGTGTAGGATGCCCACGGCTTGCGCTCAGCCTCCTGGCAGCTACGGGGGGGACGGGGCAGAGCGGGCGTGAGGTTTGGGGAGAAACAGGGGGGCCCCTTCCCAGAGGAGGACCCCCGCCCCCCCTCTTTGCCCCCGGGGAAGGCTCATCGCTACCTGGACAGGCCCTCGGTCTGCATGATGGAGGCGCAGAAAGCATCCATCCCCACGCGGAGGATGCAGGCCGAGATGAGGAGGAAGAAGAGGATGACGAAGGCGACGACCAGGGCGATGCTGAGCCAAGTGCGGTCCCTGCGAGAGAAGGGGAAGCAGCATCAGCGGCGCGGGGGGCTTGGCAGGGCACCCCCAGCCCCTCCGCCCCCCCGCCCCGGCTCACCATTGGGACTCGTTGGTGCAGCAGCTGTAGATGCCGTAAAGGAGCGACGAGAAGCAATACAGGGCCACCACGATGGAGACGGCCGAGACAAAATCGCAGAGCGAGATGTGGCTGAAGGACTTGGGCACCAGCGCCGTCCCGTTCCAGCTCACCGTGCCGTAGAGGATGCACCAGCCTCCAAATTCTCCCTGCGACCCGGGGGGGGGCAGTTGCAGGGGTGGGGGGCTGTCTTTTGGTCACCTCCCGCCTCGGGCACCCATGGGGAGTCACGCTCAGCCCCAGCAGGACAAACCGGCGAGGTGAGGTGGAGCAGCAGCAGCAGCAGGAGGAGGAGGAGGAGGAGGAGGAGGAGAGCGTTGGAGGAGGAAGGAAGCTCAAACCGCGCCGGTTGACTCCTTGTGCTCACATGATGCGCCGGGGGGCTCAGGACGAGCAAGGGGGCTCAGCCACCCCCCTGCCACCCCCCCCCAGCACCCCACCTTGCTGCCTGCCTGTGTCCTGGCTCCCCACGGCACCGGGTGACCACAAACAGGGGGTGCAGGAGTTGGGGGGGGGGGGGGGGGTGTCTGGGGCAGACCCGGCTGAGGCAGCAGCGGGACAGAGCCCACCGGGGCGGCAGCGCAGACCCCCAGGGCAGCCCGGGGGATGTGGGGAGCCCCAAAACAAGGAGTGGGGTGAAGCCACTGTGCTCCCCCCCCTCCCAGCTTGCCCCCCCCCGCCCCAAGCAACGTGGCCGGCTCCCACCCGACCCCATCGCATTCCAGTACCTGTGCCACGGTGAGGGCCGAAGCGCAGACGATTCCGCAGAGGAAGGCGGCTCCGTGGAGGACCAGCTCCGCCAGCTGCAGGACGGACACCGCCATCTTCCGTCCCCCCCCCCCCCCCCCCCTTCCCGCTCAGCCCGGCCTCCTCCGCCCCACCCCGCCCGGCAGCACAGGGCCGGGCTCCTTGGCGGGCCCCATCGCGGTGAAACCATCGTGCCGCAGCCCTGGCGTCCTACCGCTGCCGACTCACCCTGCTCCAGCACCGCGTGCCGGCGTGGTTGGTGGCCACGCTTGCCCCTGTGGCTCCCACTCAGCCAGAACCGCTCCCGTCCCCAGCTTGCTCAGAGATGCCGGCATCCATCCTCCATCCATCCATCCATCCATCCATCCATCCTCCATTCATCATCCACCCATCCATCATCCACCATCCATCCCACACTCCAACTGTGACACGGGGACGTGCCGCGGTGGGAGCCACGTCCTTCGCCGGGAACGCCATCAACACCGACGGAAAGCGGAAATTTCCCCAAGATGTCCACGACCCACCAACCTACTCCATCCTCCTCCGCTCGGCAGCGGGAACCTCAGCTGCCATCTCCTCGGCTTTGCCCGCCACAGGATGGCCGCCGTCCATCTCCTGCCACGCCGTTGGCGGGGAACGCAGTGCCTCGCCGCCCCGCGGCAGCTAAAAACCCTTCCCCGCGCTCAGCAGCACGCACGTTTTTATTAACCGCCGGACGCGCGCTACAGCACCAGGCTGGCACCGGTGGATCCCCCGCACCCAAGCGCACGCCGGCCCGGCGTTGCCCTGGGCCGATGCCGAGGGGGCGAGCGCCCAGCACCCGCCTCAGAGGAGGAGATGGAGGGAATACTCAGCCCGCGGCCACCGCCGGGCCGGCCGGGTGGTGCGACCGATCATGGGCAACTTTTGGGCGTAACGGGAGACGTGGCCGGGTCCATGATGCTGAGGGAAGCTGGTCTGGAAGAGGCGGCCCTGGCAACGCCGGCCCGCTTGGCGACCCGCGATGAGGAAACTGAAACGCGGGGCACCGCGAGGAGCGAAACGGCATTTCTGGAAGACGTCGCGGGCGCCCGGGCGATGGCCAGGTTGACGAGGGGCTCCGCGGGGCCGAGCCAAGCTGGTCGGCCGGTGCAATGCCGGCCGGCCGGCCGGGGCTTCGCCCCGCGGGCTTTCCTCCTCCTGCGGGCTCACCGTAGCGTTGGCCGTCAGCTGCGGCATTTTGCGTGCCGCCCCCTCGCCCCCGAAAGCCGGCGGCTCCTTTCGGGCACCCTCGGGGGTACCGGGAGGCGGCAGGCCAGCCGGCGGCAGGCCCGTGCCGAAACGGGCGGCCAGGCTGTCGCCGAAAAAGTCGTAGAGCTCGCGGTACATGTCGTGCAGGGAAAGGGCGGGCAGCGCGGGCGCTGCCGCCGAGGGGGGTCCGCCGCCGCCGCCACCCCCCAGCTGTAGCAGGGGCCGGCCGAGGCCAAAACCCGCTTCGGCCGGGGGGTCTTGCTTGGGGCTGTGCCGCGGGGAGCCCTCCTGCCGCGGGCCGGCCCCAGATGCCGGGGCGGGAACCTGCTGCGCCTTCATTTTCAGCAAGCGCTCGACAGCCACCTGGTAAAGGGGGAGAAAACGGTGCTGGCAGTGGCGGGGGCCACGTCTGCCCCTCGCCCAAGGGGGACCCTCGGTGGGACGAGTCGCTCACCAGGATGGCGCCGTAGACTTTGTGCCCGTCGGCCTTGACCTGGGCGTTGGAGACGGAGTAGTCGTCCAGCACTGCCTGCAGGTTGGCCCAGTAGGTGGGAAGATGGGGGTAAAGCACCCGCTCCACCGCCTGCGGAGGGGACAGACGGACAGGCGGGCGGTCAGAAGCCCCGGCGGCGCGGCACGGCCCCCTCCCCGTGCAACCCTCACCTTCCAGCCGAGGGCGTGCAGGCCGACAACCGCGCCGTAGTGGGAGCAGAGCGGGCGCACGGGGTCGGCCAGCACCTTCTGGAGTGAGAGGAGGATTTGGTGGTAGAGGCCGCTCACCAAATCACCGTGGGTCCTGCGGGCGAGAGGGCGGACGCTCCAGTCCCTGCCGCGGCGGGCTCACGGCGCCGGAAACCCCCCCCGTGCACCCCGGGCGAGGGTCCGTCCCCACCAGAAGATGCGGCTGAGCAACATGGCAGCGTAATCGCGCAGGGTCCAGTGGTCGTTGAGGGGGTTGATGGAGGCGGCCAGCGGCTCCAGCGCGCAGTACATGACGCTGGCGATCAGGCTGCGGACGTAGGAGCCCAAGCAGAGGAAGGGATTTTGGATCAGGCTGCGAGCGATGTGCAAAAGCCGGTTTAGCTGCTCCAGGTCGTGGCTCACCGATTTCACCTGCCAGCACGGCACCCGGGGTTGGGTTCAGCAAGGAGCCGCTCCCCAGAGCCGGTTCGGAGACCCCCGCCACCCCGCCTCCCTCCTCCGCGTCCCGTTGCCCGCGCTCACCCCGCTGACCACGTAGACGAAGTAGGGCAGGAGAGCGGAGATCTTGGAGTTGGTCTGCAGGTCCTGCAGGGCCACCTGCGAGCGAGGATGCGAGCCACGGTGGGGTGTGGGGGGGGTGTCAGCCCCATTTGGGTGCTAGAGCGGGGTTGGGGGGGCTCCCCCTGCCCCACCCCACCTTCATCAGCTGCGGGTCGTCGCCCAGCACCGCCCGGGTGACGTGTTGGTAGTACTTGAGCAGATCGTCCGTCAGCGTAGAGACGGCGCTGGGCACTGTGGCGGGGCGGGGGGAACGTCACCCCAAAGTCCGGCCGCCGGCGTGGGGGAGAACAACGTTCCCCCCACGCCTTGCAAGCTGGCGTCACCTCCGCCACTCCTTACCGGCTCCCTGCGGCTCCAGGTTGCCTTTTCCATCCAGGTAGGAGACGTGCACTGCGAGAGAGCGCGGCGATGAGCGCCTTTGCCTGCGCCCTGCCCGCCACCGGGGTCAGGCAGGAGCGGGGTGCCGGGTGGGGGGCACGGCGGGCGAGCCCCTCACCTCGCACGGTGGTCTCAGCGCAGCCCTTGGGGATGTTGGTGGCCAGGGCCAGCTCCACCAAATTGACTTCCCGGTCCTCCTGGAAGTACAACTCGCCTTCCTTGATGGCCCGGAAGGGCAGCGCGTCCTGGGAGCCGTATCCACACACCGCCTGGGGGGACACCGTGGTGGCACCCCCCACACATCCCCCCAAGCCAGCACCCACCGTCCCCTTCATGGGACACACTGACCCATGGGGACCCATTTTCTGTGGTCAAAAAACGGGCAGAGGTGGCACTTTGGGCCACGGTTTAGTGGGCATGGGGGTGTTGGGTTGACATTGGACTGATGATCTTAGAGATCCTTTCCAACCTTAATGATTCCTAGTTTGACTTTCATTAAAAATTATCCAGTCACCAAGCCAGGGACCCACACACGATTAATTTAGATTGGATATTAGGAGAAATTTCTTCACGGAAAGAGTGGTCACATGTTGGAACAGGCTGCCCAGAGAGGTAGGGGAGTCCCCAGCCCTGGAGGGGTTCAAAAAATGGGCAGAGGTGGCACTTGGGGACATGGTTTAGTGGCCATGGGGGTGTTGGGTTGATGTTGGACCGATGATCTTAGAGATCTTTCCAACCCTAACGATTCCTGGTTTGACTTTCATTAAAAATAAGCCAGCCACCAAGCCAGGAAACATGAAATTAATTATTCCTCGCCCCTTAATTGGTTTGGTGGTGGCCTTGGCAGCGTTAGGCTAATGGTTGGCCTAGATGATCTTAAAGCTCTTTCCCAACCTAAACGATCCGACGATTCTACGACCCCCAACCCACAGCACTGACCCGTGCTGCTGCGCCCAGCGCTCGGGACACAGCCCCACCGGTGTCCCCAGCCCCACCGGTGTCCCCAGCCCCACCAGTGTCCCCAAGGCCCAGAATTGTCCCCTGCCCCACAAGTGTCCCCAGCCCCACCGGTGTCCCCAAGCCCCACAAGTGTCCCCAGCCCCACCGGTGTCCCCAAGGCCCAGAATTGTCCCCTGCCCCACAAGTGTCCCCAAGCCCCACCAGTGTCCCCAAGGCCCAGAATTGTCCCCAGCCCCACCGGTGTCCCCAAGCCCCACCAGTGTCCCCAGTCCCACCAGTGTCCCCAAGCCCCACAAGTGTCCCCAAGCCCCACAAGTGTCCCCAAGCCCCACAAGTGTCCCCAGCCCCACAGGTGTCCCCCAGCCCCACCGGTGTCCCCAAGCCCCACCAGTGTCCCCAAACCCCACCGGTGTCCCCAAGGCCCAGAATTGTCCCCTGCCCCACAAGTGTCCCCAAGCCCCACCAGTGTCCCCAAGGCCCAGAATTGTCCCCAGCCCCACCGGTGTCCCCAAGCCCCACCAGTGTCCCCAAGGCCCAGAATTGTCCCCAGCCCCACCGGTGTCCCCAAGCCCCACCAGTGTCCCCAGTCCCACCAGTGTCCCCAAGCCCCACTGGTGTCCCCAAACCCCACCGGTGTCCCCAAGGCCCAGAATTGTCCCCAGCCCCACCGGTGTCCCCCAGCCCCACAGGTGTCCCCAGCCCCACAGGTGTCCTCAAGGCCCCCCAGTGTCCCCAAGCCCCAGCGGTGTCCCCAGCCCCACGGGGGGGCCGGCAGCCGGGCCCCCCGGTCCTGCTCCCTGCGGGGAAGCAGCGGGGACCCCCCCAGGCCCCCCCCAGCCCCGGCTGCCATACCTACCTCGACGTTGCTCCAGCGCAGGGCCCGGTTGAAATCTTCCACGGTGAGTTTGCGTCGCCGCGTGTGTTTCATGAACTGGGAGCTGTTCTGCGGGGGGGGGCACCGTCACCGGGACCGGGACCGGGACCGGGAGCGGGAGCGGGAGCAGGCCCGAGAGCAGGCCCGCTGGCCCCGCCGGCCATTACCTGCGTGGCCTCCCGCAAGCGGTAGCAGACATCTTCGGCTAACAAGGCCGCCACCTCGTCGCTGAGCTCCAGCCCGGTGCTCTCCGCCATCAAGCGCACCGACTCCCGCGGCAGCTCCACGAAGCGCCGCTCCTCCCGCTCCGACATGGCGGCCCCCGCGCGCCCTGCCCGCCGCCCCGCCCCCCGAGGGCGGAGCATGCAAATAAGAGGGGCGGGGGCACGGCCGCGTGCCCAGCGGGGGCGTGGCGAATGCAAATAAGCGGCGAGGGGCGTGGCAGCGGCAGCGGTGGGCGGGGCGTGCGGTGACCGCAGGGCGGGGGGGGGGGGGAATTGAGGTGTTTTTATCTACAGCGTGAATTTCCGCAGGAAAAAGTTGTTTTTGCGTGTGCTGCGTGGGCTGTCACGGGGGGAGCGGCGTCCCGCCGGGGCCCTGGGTGCGGATTTGGGCCGGGGGGGGGAAAGGGGAAAATGGCGATCGCGGGGACACGGCGGGGGCCGCCAGGAAAGGGCGAGGGGGCGGGGCCTGCGGAGCTGGGCGGGGCTTGGGGAGCGCGGCGGGGCGGGGAGAGTGCGGGTAGAGGGCGTGGTTATGGTAATAAGGAGTGCTGCGCGAGGAGAACGGGCTGCTGGGAGTCCCCGCTGCGGGGGTCTCCGCGCTGCGGCGGGGGGTCGCGGGTGTCGGGGCGCGGGCGGACCGTGCGGGGGTGCGGGGAGCGGGGCTTGGAGCGGGGCGGTGCGGTCGGGGCCGTTGGCGGGGGAGCGTCCGTGACTTGTGTGCGGTGGGCGCGGGGTGTGTGCGGTGTTTGGGGGTGTGTTTGTCATCGCTTCTCGGCCTTTTGGCTAAGATCAAGTGTAGTATCTGTTCTTATCAGTTTAATATCTGATACGTCCTCGATGAGAGGACTTTATATTAAACGGATTTTTGGTATTGGGAGTTGGACCCGGAGCTTGCTCCCTCCGCTCCGCGCATCGTCCCGGTATTGCAGTGCCTCCGGGTACGGTGCACCCCCGCGGGGGACCTCTCTAACCGGTCAAAGACAGAGCGGAGCTGTGGCGGAGCTGCAGGGGCGGGGCAGCCCCGTCCCCTCGCATTTCCCCGCGCCGGTGCCTCCGCACAGCGACCCTGGGCCCGGCCCCGGGGGTGCCCGGCTGCTTCAGCTCCCCGTGCCCTCGCACCGCAGCCCGGGGCCGCAGCAACAGCCGCGCTGCGCGGGGGTAAACCCGAAAGCGGCTGGGCGCTGGAGCGCGGAGGCCGCTGAACCGGCTCCGCTTGGCAAGTCGGAAAACTCGCTTCTGGGCAAGGGAGGGCACGCGTTGGAACCGGCTGCCCCGAGAGCCAGGGGAGCCCCCAGCCCCGGGGGGTCACAAACAGGCAGGGGCGGCGCTGGGGGCATGGGTCAGGCCAGCCCACCCTTGGCTGGTTCAGTGCGCGCTTGGTAGCGCAGCTTAATGGTTGGACTGGGTGATCTTAAAGGGCTTTCCCAACCTCAACGATTCCGGGAGTCTAAGTCCCGTTGGCGCCCGGTCACGAGCGCTGCTCCCAGGGCTCGGTTTTGGGGCCGGCCCTGTTGAAGATCCTCATCAACCACCTGGATGAGGGGATTGAGCGCGCCCTCAAGTTCGCAGGTGACGCCACGCTGGGCGGGAGCGTCGATGTGCTGGAGGGTGGCATGGCCCTGCAGCGGGACCGGGATGGGCCGGGGCGATGGCCGAGGCCAACGAGGCCAAGCACCGGGTCCTGCGCTTGGGTCGCAACAACCCCGTGCAACGCTGCAGGCTTGGGGAAAAGCAGCTGGGAAGGTGCCCGGCGGCAAAGGAGCTGGGGGTGTTGGTCAAAAGCTGAACATGAGCCAGCAGCGTGCCCAGGTGGCCAACAGCATCCTGGCTTGTGTCAGGGGTAGTGTGGCCAGCAGGAGCAGGGCAGGGATAGTGCCCCTGTGCTCGGCGCACCTGGAATGCTGTGTCCAGTTTTGGGCCCCTCAGCACAAGGAGAACATTGGGGTGCTGGGGCGTGTCCAGAGAAGGGCAGCGGAGCTGGGGAAGGGTCTGGAGCACAGGGCTGGTGGGGAGCGGCTGAGGGAGCTGGGGGTGTTCAGCCTGGAGAAGAGGAGGCTGAGGGGAGACCTGATCGCTCTGCAGCTCCTGGCAGGAGGGGGCAGGGAGGGGAGTCGGGCTCTGCTCCCAAGGAACAGCGATAGGACGAGAGGGAATGGCCTCAAGCTGCGCCAGGGGAGGTTTAAGTTGGATATTAGGAAAAATTTATTCATGGAAAGGGTGGTCAAGCATTGGACCAGGCTGCCCAGAGAGGTGGGGGAGTCCCCAGCCCTGGAGGGGTCAAAAACGGGCAGAGGTGGCACTTGGGGACATGGTTTGGTGGGCGTGGGGGTGTTGGGTTGACGTTGGACCGATGATCTTAGAGGCCCTTTCCAACCTTAATGACTCCTAGTTTGACTTTCATCAACAAATAATCCAACCACCAAGCCAGGGACGCACCCACAGCTAATTTAGATTGGATATTAGGAAAAATTTATTCATGGAAAGAGCGGTCACGCATTGGACCAGGCTGCCCAGAGAGGTGGGGGAGTCCCCAGCCCTGGAGGGGTCAAAAACAGGCAGAGGTGGCACTTTGGGACATGGTTTAGTGGCCATGGGGGTGTTGGGGTGGCGCTGGACTGGTGATCTTAGAGCTCCTTTCCAACCTTAGTGATTCCTAGTTTGACTTTCATTAAAAAATAATGCAGCCACCAAGCCAGGAAACATGACATTAATTATTATTCTACCCTCAATTGGTTGAGTGGTGGACTTGGTAGCGTTAGGTTAATGGTTGGACTGGATGATCTTAAAGATCTTTTCCAACCTAAACAATTTGATGATTTTCATGATTCCATGGCTATTTGGGCCTGGGGTTTCCTTGTTCTTTATTGGCTCCTTTGGCTCCAGGCAGGCCATTCCTTCTCTTATGTTCAAGGCTACAGCTTCTGCTGAGGGTTGTGGCTATTTGTCGAACATATCTAAAAGTACACACGTTCCTTTTCCCCGTTAAGCAAAGGTGGGCTGTCCACCTTGGTAAAGACTGGTGATTAATGCATCTCTGACAGGAATTGTGGGGGTCTGACCCCAGCTGGATGCCAAGCACCCACCAAAGCCGCTCTGTCGCTCCCCTTCTCAACTGGCCAGGGGAGAGAAAAAAATAGAACGTGGGTCGAGGTAAGGACAGGGAGAGATCACACGGAAATTACCGTCACGGGCAAAACAGACTCGACTTGGGGGTTAAATCAGTTTAATTTATTGCCAATCAAAACTGAGTAGGAGAGAGAGGAGTGAGAACATGTGCAGGGTAATGAGAAGTAAACCCAAATCTTAAAGCATTCCCCCCATCCCTCCCTTCTTGCCGGGATCAACTTCACTCCCAATTTTCTCTCCCTCCTCCCCGTGAGCGCCGCAGGGGGACGGGAATGGGGGTTGGGGTCAGTTCATCACACAGCGTCTCTGCCGCTCCTTCCTCCTCCGGGCAGGACTCCTCACCCTCCTCCCCTGCTCCAGCGTAGGCTCCTCTCCATGGGGTCACAATTCCAGCCGGGAGCCTGCTCCAAGGTGGGCTCCTCTCCACGGGGTCACAATTCCAGCCAGGAGCCTGCTCCGGCACGGGCTCCTCTCCATGGGGTCACAATTCCAGCCGGGAGCCTGCTCCAAGGTGGGCTCCTCTCCATGGGGTCACAATTCCAGCCAGGAGCCTGCTCCAGCACGGGCTCCTCTCCATGGGGTCACAATTCCAGCCAGGAGCCTGCTCCGGCACGGGCTCCTCTCCACGGGGTCACAATTCCAGCCGGGAGCCTGCTCCAGCACGGGCTCCTCTCCACGGGGTCACAATTCCAGCCAGGAGCCTGCTCCAGCACGGGCTCCTCTCCACGGGGTCACAATTCCAGCCAGGAGCCTGCTCCAAGGTGGGCTCCTCTCCACGGGGTCACAATTCCAGCCGGGAGCCTGCTCCAAGGTGGGCTCCTCTCCACGGGGTCACAATTCCAGCCGGGAGCCTGCTCCGGCACGGGCTCCTCTCCATGGGGTCACAATTCCAGCCGGGAGCCTGCTCCGGCACGGGCTCCTCTCCACGGGGTCACAATTCCAGCCGGGAGCCTGCTCCGGCACAGGCTCCTCTCCACGGGGTCACAATTCCAGCCGGGAGCCTGCTCCGGCACGGGCTCCTCTCCACGGGGTCACAATTCCAGCCGGGAGCCTGCTCCAAGGTGGGCTCCTCTCCATGGGGTCACAATTCCAGCCAGGAGCCTGCTCCGGCACGGGCTCCTCTCCACGGGGTCACAATTCCAGCCGGGAGCCTGCTCCAAGGTGGGCTCCTCTCCATGGGGTCACAATTCCAGCCAGGAGCCTGCTCCAAGGTGGGCTCCTCTCCACGGGGTCACAATTCCAGCCAGGAGCCTGCTCCGGCACGGGCTCCTCTCCATGGGGTCACAATTCCAGCCGGGAGCCTGCTCCGGCACGGGCTCCTCTCCATGGGGTCACAATTCCAGCCGGGAGCCTGCTCCGGCACGGGCTCCTCTCCATGGGGTCACAATTCCAGCCGGGAGCCTGCTCCGGCACGGGCTCCTCTCCATGGGGTCACAATTCCAGCCGGGAGCCTGCTCCATCGTGGGCTCCTCTCCACGGGGTCACAATTCCAGCCGGGAGCCTGCTCCAGCGTGGGCTCCTCTCCACGGGGTCACAATTCCAGCCGGGAGCCTGCTCCGGCACGGGCTCCTCTCCACGGGGTCACAATTCCAGCCAGGAGCCTGCTCCAGCGTGGGCTCCTCTCCACGGGGTCACAATTCCAGCCAGGAGCCTGCTCCGGCACGGGCTCCTCTCCATGGGGTCACAATTCCAGCCAGGAGCCTGCTCCAGCGTGGGCTCCTCTCCACGGGGTCACAATTCCAGCCGGGAGCCTGCTCCGGCACGGGCTCCTCTCCATGGGGTCACAATTCCAGCCGGGAGCCTGCTCCAAGGTGGGCTCCTCTCCACGGGGTCACAATTCCAGCCAGGAGCCTGCTCCAAGGTGGGCTCCTCTCCACGGGGTCACAATTCCAGCCGGGAGCCTGCTCCGGCACGGGCTCCTCTCCACGGGGTCACAATTCCAGCCGGGAGCCTGCTCCGGCACAGGCTCCTCTCCACGGGGTCACAATTCCAGCCGGGAGCCTGCTCCGGCACGGGCTCCTCTCCATGGGGTCACAATTCCAGCCGGGAGCCTGCTCCAAGGTGGGCTCCTCTCCACGGGGTCACAATTCCAGCCAGGAGCCTGCTCCGGCACGGGCTCCTCTCCACGGGGTCACAATTCCAGCCGGGAGCCTGCTCCAAGGTGGGCTCCTCTCCATGGGGTCACAATTCCAGCCAGGAGCCTGCTCCAAGGTGGGCTCCTCTCCATGGGGTCACAATTCCAGCCAGGAGCCTGCTCCGGCACGGGCTCCTCTCCATGGGGTCACAATTCCAGCCGGGAGCCTGCTCCAAGGTGGGCTCCTCTCCATGGGGTCACAATTCCAGCCGGGAGCCTGCTCCGGCACGGGCTCCTCTCCATGGGGTCACAATTCCAGCCAGGAGCCTGCTCCAAGGTGGGCTCCTCTCCATGGGGTCACAATTCCAGCCGGGAGCCTGCTCCGGCACGGGCTCCTCTCCATGGGGTCACAATTCCAGCCGGGAGCCTGCTCCAAGGTGGGCTCCTCTCCATGGGGTCACAATTCCAGCCGGGAGCCTGCTCCAGCATGGGCTCCTCTCCACGGGGTCACAATTCCAGCCGGGAGCCTGCTCCAAGGTGGGGTCCTCTCCACGGGGTCACACGGAGTCTCCCGTTCCTCTCACATATCCTCACTCCAGCTGCAGTTTGTGCCCCGGTTGGAGTTTTTTCCCCCCACTTCTTAAATACGTTATCCCCGAGGCGCTACCGCCGTCGCTGATGGGCTCGGCCTTGGCGTTGCGTCTTGGAACCGGCTGGCGTTGGCTCTGTCGGACACGGGGGAAGCTTCTAGCAGCTTCTCACAGAAGCCGCCCCGCTACCAAAACCTTGCCACGCAAACCCAATAGAAGAACTGAGATGTACCGCGGCATGAGGACGGAGCCCCTGCGTCCCCAGGTCCTGTCACACCCGATTTGAGAACCAGCATTCGACAGAAGCTTCCGTCGCCCTTCGGTGGGGTCCGGCCCCTGCCTTGGGTAGGTAGATGGAATCGTCAATTTATGAACATCCAATCAAAGCAATTACAATACTAAGATCTAATTACAGTCCGACTCTGACTTCCAAATGCGCGTACAATGTCCACAGATGGGAGCGGCGCTTGGTTCGATAGGCGACGAGCCACCTTCTCCTGCCGGGAGCCAGAGTCCAAGGTCCTCCAACAGTTCTGTCCTGGTTCCGGCTGGGATAGAGCTAATTTTCTTCCCAGTAGCAGGCACAGTGCTGTGGTTTGGATTTAGTAGGAGAATAACGCTGATCACACGCTGATGGTTTAGTTGTTGCTCAGCGCTGCTTATGCCAGGCAAGGACTTTGCAGCTTCCCCTGCTCTGCCAGGGGCACAAGGAGCTGGGAGGGGGCACAGCCAGGAGAGTTGATCCCAACTGCCCCAAGGGCCATTCCATACCATATGGCGTCATGGGCAGTATGGAAACTGGGGGGGTTGGCCGGGGAGCAGCGATCGCTGCTCGGGGACGGGCTGGGCATCGCTCGGCGGGTGGGGAGCAATTGCATTGGGCATCACTTGCGTTGGATATTATTATTACTATTAGCATTATTATACTGTTACTATTAGCATTACTATTTTACTTTATTTCAATGATTAAACTGTTCTTATCTCAGCCCAGGAGTGTTTCTCACTCTCGCTGCTCCGATTCTCTCCCCCATCCCATCGGGGCAGGGGCAGCGAGCGATGGCTGCGTGGTGCTGAGCTGCTGCTGGGGCTGAACCACGACAAGTTCGTAGCTGCCCTCGTGCCATTTTCCTCACGCACCAAGCGGGAATCCCATAAATTTTATGGCGTTAGCGTTGGTCTTGTCTCTGCTCTTTTAGCTGTTGACATTTCTTAACTTTTTCCGCAGCTGCAGCCCGCACGAGATGTTGCTTTACTGTCATATCTCGCCGTGACGTCAACCACCCCCCCCCCCGGTCTTCCCTCACCAACACCAGGCCTGGGTTATACGACTCATTCCGAGCATCCCTCAGCAGCGGTTCTTGGAATAGAGTCACAGAACCATCGAATCGTTTAGGTTGGAAAAGACCTTTAAGATCACCCAGTCCAACCGTTAACCTAACGTTACCAAGTCCACCACTAAACCAGTTAAGGGTAGAGCAGCAATTTCATGTTTCCTGGCTTGGTGGCTGTATTATTTATAGTGAAAGCAAAAAACTGGGAATCACTAAGGTTGGAAAGGATCTCCAAGATCCTAGATCCTAAGATCTCTAAGATCACCAGTCCAATCACCCCAACACCCCCACGCCCACCAAACCATGTCCCCCAGTACCACCTCTGCCCGTTTCTGACCCCTCCAGGGCTGGGGACTCCCCCACCGCTTGGGCAGCCTGTTCCAACCCTTGCCCACCCTTTCCATGCACAAATTCCTCCCAGTATCCAACCTGAACCCCCCGGCGCAGCTGGAGCCCACCTGGGCGTGGCTCAGGCGTGGGCGGGGCGAAAGCCGGCCAATGAGAGCGCCGCTACCGTGGCGTATGCAAAGCGAGGCGCGCGGAGCATTCGAATCGCCTCGGGGTGGGGTGTGGGCGGGGATTGGGGCGGAGCGATGCAAATTGCAGTGAGCGACAGGCCAATCAGAGTGCACCGGGGAAACGGAGACGGGGTGGGGCGTATGGGGCCTGGGGGCGGGGCAGGCGGAGCTGGGCGGGGTTGGGGGAGCGCGGCGGGGCGGGAGGAGTGCGGCGTAGGGGCGTGGTTATGGTAATAAGGAGTGCTGCGCGAGGAGAACGGGCTGCTGGGAGTCCCCGCTGCGGGGGTCTCCGCGCTGCGGCGGGGGTCGCGGGTGTCGGGGCGCGGGCGGGCCGTGCGGGGGTGCGGGGAGCGGGGCTTGGAGCGGGGCGGTGCGGTCGGGGCCGTTGGCGGGGGAGCGTCCGTGACTTGTGTGCGGTGGGCGCGGGGTGTGTGTGGTGCTTGGGGGTGTGTTTGTCATCGCTTCTCGGCCTTTTGGCTAAGATCAAGTGTAGTATCTGTTCTTATCAGTTTAATATCTGATACGTCCTCGATGAGAGGACTTTATATTAAACGGATTTTTGGTATTGGGAGTTGGACCCGGAGCTTGCTCCCTCCGCTCCGCGCATCGTCCCGGTATTGCAGTGCCTCCGGGTACGGTGCACCCCCGCGGGGGACCTTGCACTGGTCAAAGACAGCGCGGCACTTGTCTCTCGTTCCGGGGTTGCGGTGGGGCCTGGGCTCCCGGCTCTCCCGGGGACAAACCCCCAGCCCCGCCCCGCCCCCGAGGCGTCCCCGGAGCCGCGACAGCGCCTTCGCTGTGGGGGAAGGAGAAGGAACAACCCCAGACGGTGGCAGCTGAGACTTCCGCAGGCCTCACCTCTTTCATGTACGAAATGACACGCCACCGCCGCAGGCGTTTCCGCAAGGCCAGCAATGCGCAGTTACGCTTAATTCCCTATCCCCTGTCTCTGCAATGCGCCCCCAGCGCCCCCGGCGGGCAGAGCCGGGCTCTCTTCGCGCATGAGCCGACATGGCAGCGCCTGCGCGTCCGTCTGTCCGTCCGGGCGGCGAGAGCCAGCTCCGGCAGCGACGAGCGTGCCGGCAGAGCCCTCGGAGAGACGGGAGCTCCATTTTGGGGTCGTTTTTTGAGTTTGAGTCATTTTTATATCCTTGGGGACCGACGCGGAGGTTCCTCACCTTTGTATCCTGAGCGCGCGCAGGGCAGCAATGGCCAAGACTGTTCGCTGTTTTTTAACTTTCCCAGCTCGTTTCCCCGGCCCGGGGCACCGGTAGCGCTGCTCTTGGATTCCACCGTCTGGGGTTGTTCCTTCTCCTTCGCCCCACAGCGAAGGCGCTGTCGCGGCTCCGGGGACGCCTCGGGGGCGGGGCGGGGCTGGGGGTTTGTCCCCGGGAGAGCCGGGAGCCCAGGCCCCACCGCAACCCCGGAACGAGAGACAAGTGCCGCGCTGTCTTTGACCGGTTAGAGGGGTCCCCCGCGGGGGTGCACCGTACCCGGAGGCACTGCAATACCGGGACGATGCGCGGAGCGGAGGGAGCAAGCTCCGGGTCCAACTCCCAATACCAAAAATCCGTTTAATATAAAGTCCTCTCATCGAGGACGTATCAGATATTAAACTGATAAGAACAGATACTACACTTGATCTTAGCCAAAAGGCCGAGAAGCGATGACAAACACACCCCCAAGCACCGCACACACCCCGCGCCCACCGCACACAAGTCACGGACGCTCCCCCGCCAACGGCCCCGACCGCACCGCCCCGCTCCAAGCCCCGCTCCCCGCACCCCCGCACGGCCCGCCCGCGCTCCGACACCCGCGACCCCCGCCGCAGCGCGGAGACCCCCGCAGCGGAGACTCCCAGCAGCCCGTTCTCCTCGCGCAGCACTCCTTATTACCATAACCACGCCCTCAGTTCACATCCAGAAGCCCTCCCGCCACCGTACGCCCCGCCCAGCGGCGCCGCCGCGCCACGCCCCCTCCGCGCCACGCCCCCTCCGCGCCGCGCTGGCCGCTCCTGCTTTGCGTGCGCCACGCCCCTTCCCGCGTCCCCCTCTGGCCCCGCCCCACCCCGCCAGACGCCGCCGCGCCCCGCCGCAGCCGCGGGAAACGCCGCCGGTCCCAGCGGGAGGCCCGGGGGGGCCGTGGGGCGCCCGGGCGGCGGCTCCCCCACCGGGATGCTCCGGGGCCGCCGGGACGCGGTCCGGGACCGCCCGCTCCAGCCGGCGCCGCGTGACTACGGCTGCCCCGGGCCGGCCCGGCGGGTTCTGCCGCGCCCGGCGGGGCCGGGGTGCCCTCGGCTCTCCCACTCCGCCGCCGTCGTGCGGAGCCCGGCCCGGGATGGCGGGGAGGAGCCGCCCCCCCCGACGGACCCCGGGGGCCGCAGCGGCGGGAGCTGCCGGCGGCCCCCGCGGAGCACGGAGATGCCTCATTAGCATAACCACGCCCCCGACTTGCGCCAGCCCCGCCCCCGCCCGCCCCCGCCAGCCGCGCGCCCCGCCCTCACCTTTCGAGAGGCCACGCCCCCCTCGGCGTCTCTTAGCAACACGCCCCGCCCTCTGGCTGACACTCGCCCCGCCCCTTCACCGCCTCCTCGCGGCAACCTGATTGGCCTGCTGCGCACTGCGATTTGCATTCGCTCCGCCCCAATCCCCGCCCGCCCCGCCCCCCGAGGCGATTCAAACGCTCCGCGCGTCTTTCTGAACACCTCGCGCTAGCGGCGCTCTCATTGGCTGGGTTTCGCACCGCCCACGCCGAAGCCACGCCCAGCTGGCTCTGCCCAGCGCGCCGGGACCCCCCGCGGTCCCACTGCCCCTCTCGGCTCCTGCCCGGGGGCTGCGCTCGGCGCTACCGGAGCCACACGGAGCCGCCCGGAGCAGCTCCAGGGCTCCCCCCGGCGCTACCGGAGCCGCCCGGAGCAGCTCCAGGGCTCCCCCCGGCGCTACCGGAGCCACCCGGAGCAGCTCCAGGGCTCCCCCCGGCGCTACCGGAGCCACCCGGAGCAGCTCCAGGGCTCCTCCCGGCGCTACCGGAGCCACCTGGAGCAGCTCCAGGACTCCCCCCGGCGCTACCGGAGCCGCCCCGAGCAGCTCCAGGGCTGCCCCCGGCGCTACCGGAGCCACACAGAGCAGCTCCAGGGCTCCCCCCGGTGCTACGGGAGCCACACGGAGCCGCCCGGAGCAGCTCCAGGGCTCCCCCCGGCGCTACCGGAGCCGCCCCGAGCAGCTCCAGGGCTCCCCCCGGCGCTACCGGAGCCGCCCGGAGCAGCTCCAGGGCTCCCCCCGGCGCTACCGGAGCAGCTCCAAGGGTCTCCCAGGACTGAAACGCTAGAGTTACCGGAGCCCCACGAAGCCTTCGCTCTGTTTTTAACCAGTGCAAGGTCCCCCGCGGGGGTGCACCGTACCCGGAGGCACTGCAATACCGGGACGATGCGCGGAGCGGAGGGAGCAAGCTCCGGGTCCAACTCCCAATACCAAAAATCCGTTTAATATAAAGTCCTCTCATCGAGGACGTATCAGATATTAAACTGATAAGAACAGATACTACACTTGATCTTAGCCAAAAGGCCGAGAAGCGATGACAAACACACCCCCAAACACCGCACACACCCCGCGCCCACCGCACACAAGTCACGGACGCTCCCCCGCCAACGGCCCCGACCGCACCGCCCCGCTCCAAGCCCCGCTCCCCGCACCCCCGCACGGCCCGCCCGCGCCCCGACACCCGCGACCCCCGCCGCAGCGCGGAGACCCCCGCAGCGGGGACTCCCAGCAGCCCGTTCTCCTCGCGCAGCACTCCTTATTACCATAACCACGCCCCTACGCCGCACTCCTCCCGCCCCGCCGCGCTCCCCAAGCCCCGCCCAGCTCCGCAGGCCCCGCCCCCAGGCCCCATACGCCCCACCCCGTCTACCGTTTCCCCGGTGCACTCTGATTGGCCTGTCGCTCACTGCAATTTGCATCGCTCCGCCCCAATCCCCGCCCACACCCCACCCCGAGGCGATTCGAATGCTCCGCGCGCCTCGCTTTGCATACGCCACGGTAGCGGCGCTCTCATTGGCCGACTTTCGCCCCGCCCACGCCTGAGCCACGCCCAGGTGGGCTCCAGCTGCGCCGGGGGGTTCAGGTTGGATACTGGGAGGAATTTGTGCATGGAAAGGGTGGGCAAGGGTTGGAACAGGCTGCCCAAGCGGTGGGGGAGTCCCCAGCCCTGGAGGGGTCAGAAACGGGCAGAGGTGGTACTGGGGGACATGGTTTGGTGGGCGTGGGGGTGTTGGGGTGATTGGACTGGTGATCTTAGAGATCTTAGGATCTAGGATCTTGGAGATCCTTTCCAACCTTAGTGATTCCCAGTTTTTTGCTTTCACTATAAATAATACAGCCACCAAGCCAGGAAACATGAAATTGCTGCTCTACCCTTAACTGGTTTAGTGGTGGACTTGGTAACGTTAGGTTAACGGTTGGACTGGGTGATCTTAAAGGTCTTTTCCAACCTAAACGATTCGATGGTTCTGTGACTCTATTCCAAGAACCGCTGCTGAGGGATGCTCGGAATGAGTCGTATAACCCAGGCCTGGTGTTGGTGAGGGAAGACCGGGGGGGGGGGTGGTTGACGTCACGGCGAGATATGACAGTAAAGCAACATCTCGTGCGGGCTGCAGCTGCGGAAAAAGTTAAGAAATGTCAACAGCTAAAAGAGCAGAGACAAGACCAACGCTAACGCCATAAAATTTATGGGATTCCCGCTTGGTGCGTGAGGAAAATGGCACGAGGGCAGCTACGAACTTGTCGTGGTTCAGCCCCAGCAGCAGCTCAGCACCACGCAGCCATCGCTCGCTGCCCCTGCCCCGATGGGATGGGGGAGAGAATCGGAGCAGCGAGAGTGAGAAACACTCCTGGGCTGAGATAAGAACAGTTTAATCATTGAAATAAAGTAAAATAGTAATGCTAATAGTAACAGTATAATAATGCTAATAGTAATAATAATATCCAACGCAAGTGATGCCCAATGCAATTGCTCCCCACCCGCCGAGCGATGCCCAGCCCGTCCCCGAGCAGCGATCGCTGCTCCCCGGCCAACCCCCCCAGTTTCCATACTGCCCATGACGCCATATGGTATGGAATGGCCCTTGGGGCAGTTGGGATCAACTCTCCTGGCTGTGCCCCCTCCCAGCTCCTTGTGCCCCTGGCAGAGCAGGGGAAGCTGCAAAGTCCTTGCCTGGCATAAGCAGCGCTGAGCAACAACTAAACCATCAGCGTGTGATCAGCGTTATTCTCCTACTAAATCCAAACCACAGCACTGTGCCTGCTACTGGGAAGAAAATTAGCTCTATCCCAGCCGGAACCAGGACAGAACTGTTGGAGGACCTTGGACTCTGGCTCCCGGCAGGAGAAGGTGGCTCGTCGCCTATCGAACCGAGCGCCGCTCCCATCTGCGGACATTGTACGCGCATTTGGAAGTCGCGGCTCCGGGGACGCCTCGGGTGCGGGGCGGGGCTGGGGTTTTGTCCCCGGGAGAGCCGGGAGCCCAGGCCCCACCGCAACCCCGGAACGAGAGACAAGTGCCGCGCTGTCTTTGACCGGTTAGAGAGGTCCCCCGCGGGGGTGCACCGTACCCGGAGGCACTGCAATACCGGGACGATGCGCGGAGCGGAGGGAGCAAGCTCCGGGTCCAACTCCCAATACCAAAAATCCGTTTAATATAAAGTCCTCTCATCGAGGACGTATCAGATATTAAACTGATAAGAACAGATACTACACTTGATCTTAGCCAAAAGGCCGAGAAGCGATGACAAACACACCCCCAAGCACCGCACACACCCCGCGCCCACCGCACACAAGTCACGGACGCTCCCCCGCCAACGGCCCCGACCGCACCGCCCCGCTCCAAGCCCCGCTCCCCGCACCCCCGCACGGCCCGCCCGCGCCCCGACACCCGCGACCCCCGCCGCAGCGCGGAGACCCCCGCAGCGGGGACTCCCAGCAGCCCGTTCTCCTCGCGCAGCACTCCTTATTACCATAACCACGCCCTCTACCCGCACTCTCCCCGCCCCGCCGCGCTCCCCAAGCCCCGCCCAGCTCCGCAGGCCCCGCCCCCTCGCCCTTTCCTGGCGGCCCCCGCCGTGTCCCCGCGATCGCCATTTTCCCCTTTCCCCCCCCCGGCCCAAATCCGCACCCAGGGCCCCGGCGGGACGCCGCTCCCCCCGCGACAGCCCACGCAGGACACGGCTGCA
Organism: Pelecanus crispus; assembly: GCF_030463565.1. Lineage (NCBI taxonomy): Eukaryota > Metazoa > Chordata > Aves > Pelecaniformes > Pelecanidae > Pelecanus > Pelecanus crispus. Next base: position 86,691,388 of record NC_134676.1, read on the forward strand.
AAACCAACTTTTTACTGCAGAAACTCACGCTGTAGATAAAAACACCTCCGCATCCCCACCCTCCCGCGGATCCGGGCTCCCCCCCTGCCCCAGGCGTCGCCGCACCGCAACGGGCAAAAAACTCCGCAAAAAATGGAAAAAGTCCCGAAAAAGCGGCCCGGGGGGAGGCGGGGTAGGGAGCAGGCGCAGCAGCACCCGCGCCTCCCGCCGCGTGCCAGCCACCCGGGCACTGGCCTCGAAGCGCAGCAGGGGCTCCGGCGGCCACCCGGCTTCGTCCTGCTGCGCGATGGCTTCCGACACCTTCCGCTCCAGCTCCAGCTCGGCGCCGTCCGGCAAATCGTCGCCATCCGGCACGTCGTCGCCGTCCCCGTGGCGCAGCCGCCGGCGTAGGCGGCGGCGGCCCGTCCACACCCGGTGCCAAACAGCGCAGCTCCAGTTCGCCGTCTCCTCCGGGCCGTTCGTCCGCGGCCTCTTCCCGCCTGGCAGCGCCGCGCCGTTTGTTGCCTCAGGCGGGCGACGCTTGGAGCCCACTGCTGCCTCCTCCGCAGCCGGTGCCGCGGGCAGCTCCTCCGACAACGCTGAATCCTCCGGGAACTCGGATTCCTCGCCGGAAGCTTGCGGCGGTTTCCCCACCGCGCAGCTGCATTTGAGGACGTCCCTCAACACGAAGGCAATGGCGGCGCAGACCTCCCGGAACCAGGGGCCGCGACCACCGGGCTCCCGGCAAAGCTGTTGGGAGCCGCTGGCGTCATCCAAGGGAATGGAGATGAGGAAAGTGCCGGCGTTCGCCGCTCCTGGCTCCACCGCGCCCGGCCGGAAGAGCCGCGTCAGCCCCCAGACCCGGCCTTTGCTGGATTTACGGCAGTATTGCAGGCTACGGCAGTATTTGGCGGCGTCGCGGCAGCAACGCCCGAAACGCGCCGCCGTTTTCTCGTTGACGTTGGCTGCCACGTTGTGGCTCAGCTCGAAGGGATCCTGCAGGTTGAGGGGTCCTAACTTCAACCCCTCGCCGGCTTCGGGGGGCGGCAACGGTAGCGCCTGGCCCTCCCGCAATGAGATCACCCGCCCTGGGAAGTCGAAATCGCCGAAAACGTGGAAGAAATCGGCCAGCAGCGAACCTGCGGGGAGCGAGTGGTGAGGGCAGCGCCAGGACGGTGGGAATTCCCCAGACGCCCCGCCCGGCACTCACAGGAGCTCTCAGTGTTGGTGCTGGGCTCCAGCGCTGCCGCGTCCCGGGGAAAACTGCAGTCCCATCCAGCCACGACGGTGCGGTCCTCATCCCCTGGAGCAGAGCGGCACTGAGATGAGCGCCGGGGCGACGCGGAAAAGGGGACGGACAGATGGACAGCCGGAGGGAGGGAGCCTACCTGCTAAGTCCCGCAGCTGGGCAACGGTGGGCAGCACGGGGGGAGCGCGCGTCTGCAGGAAAAACAGCACCAGCAGTGTCAGGGCGTAGTTGTTGAGGAGGGGTCCGCCCCCAGCGGGGTTTCCTGAAGGGGGGGAAAATGGCGTCAGAGCCGCGCCACGCCCGCCGAGGAGCCGGGCAGGACCCCGCTGCCGCCTGCCCTCACCCGCCAGGCCCTGCTGCTTGGCCCAAAGCCGCACGGCGTAGACCAATGGCCGGACGCGTTCGTCCGCCTCGGCGCAAAGCTGCAGGAACCGCGTGTTGAGGAGCGCCAGCCTGCGGGGACGGAGGCATCACGGGATGAGGACGTGTTTCCGGAGAGGAAAAATCCCGCTCCGGTAACCGCACCGCGGTCCCGCAGCCCACCGGACCTGTTGTCGATGGAGATGTCACCCGCCAAGCCCGATTGCTTGTGGCAAAATTTAACGACGGGGCGACGGGCGGTGGGGACGGCCCGGACGCGGCGAACGCCCGGCACGCAGCGGCGCAACACGGCAGCCACCAGCTCCAGCACCTCTGGTGCCGACGTGGCCGCTAAATCGATGTCGCTGAGGATGGAATCCTCCGCACCGGAGCCGGATCCGTTCCCGGCAGCCTCTCGCGTTGATGCTTGGAGGGATTTGGTGGGTTCCAGGTCCAGGAGCAGATCCAGATCGCAACCGCGGGTGTCGAAGCCGTTGACGGAGGAACCGAAGGGCATGACAGCGCAGCCTGGGCGGGGAGAGACGGAATCGCGTGGGCGAGGGATGCGGTGGCCGCGTCACGCATTCGCACGAGGAACGTGGCGGCTGCGTCACGTGCTTGCACGAGGAACATGGGGAGGAGACTCACCGGGGAAGAACTCGGTGAAGACCTCCTGGAAGAGCGCGACCAGGAGGTGCCGCACGCGCCGCTCGTCCTCGCTCAGCGCCAGCAGCCCCACCAGCTGCGTCATCTGGGCATCCACCTGCAGGCACCAGTGGAGGTGGGGTGCATCCCCCACACCCCCCCCGGCACCCATGGGAGAGCCCTGCACCCCCAGAAGATCCCCCGGGGTCACCCGTGGTCCCCAGCGTGGTCCCTTACTGCTGGGAGAGCCCTGGGATACCCCTCCAAAGCCCTGGGAGGGCCCCAGGACCCCTCCCCAAACACCCAGAGGAGCGCTGGAACCCGCCCAAAACCCCAGGAGAGCCCCAGGACTCCTCCCCAAAACCCCAGGAGAGCCCCAGGACTCCTCCCCAAAACCCCAGGACCCCTCCAAAGCCCCAGGACCCCCCTCAGACCCCCGGGAGAGCCCCAGGATCACTCCCCAAACCCCTGGACCCCCTCAAAGACCCAGGAGAGCCCCGGGACCCCTCCCCAACCCCCCAGGACCCCCTCCCAAACCCCTGGGAGAGCCCCAGGACCCCTCCTCAAACCCCAGGACCCCCCAAAGCCCCAGGACCCCTCCCCAACCCCCCAGGACCCCCTCCCAAACCCCTGGGAGAGCCCCAGGATCCCTCCTCAAACCCCCAGGAGAGCCCCGGGACCCCTCCCCAAACCCCTGAGACTCTCTCCAAACCCCTGAGACCCCCCCCCCCAAACCCTTGGAAGAGCCCCAGGATCCCTCCTTAAACCCCTGGGATCCCCCCAAAGCCCTAGGACCCCCCCCCAAACCCCCAGAACACCCCGGGGGGGGGGAGCTCCTGCACCCCTACTCACATCCGGAGCCTGGCAAAGCTCCTGCTCCAGCTGCCCCGGGCCTCGGGACTCCCGGCAGGGGCTGTGCCCCGGCCCGTAGGCAAAAACCTTCTGCTCCCGGGGGCGGACGCGGAGCCGGTGCCCGGCCAGGCTGTGCTGGGGCTCTGCCAATGCCCGCTCCCGGCCCGCAGCGTCCTGCAGCTCCACGATGGCGTAGGCGCCCTGAGGGTGCAGGGAGGGAAAGCCCCGTCAGCCCCGGCTCGGTGGCCCCAGCCCGGTTCCCCGGCTCGTCCCCACCTTTTCCTTGTCCATCACAACTGCCGCCACGTCCCCAAAAGCCCCGAAATATTCGGTGAGCTCCGCGCCCGAGGTGCCGCGGGCGAAGCCGCTGACGAAGAGGCTCCGTTGCTCCTGGGCCCGGCGCTCGGCCCGCAAACTCCGCAGCCGCTGGTGCTTCTTCCCCCGCAGATGCTCCGCCAGGCTGGGCCCTGCACGGGGAAGGCAGCGCCGTTAAGCCGGTGCCCCGGAGCCCATCCCCGCTACCGCAGCCCCCGTACTCACGGTTGGCCGCGGAGATCTGGCACAAGCGGCAGCGGAAACCGCCCCGAGGTAGAGGCTCCACGTCGGGGTCCGACACCGGGTCGGGGACCAGGCTGGAGTTCAGCTCCGTGCTCGGGTCGGGGTCGGGGACCGGGCCGGGGCCGGGGCCGGGGCCGGGGCCGGGGCCGGGGCCGGGACCCTCGTCCGTGGCTGGGCCGGGATCGGGATCGGGATCAGGGCCCGCGTCCATGGCCAGTACCGGTACCGATCCCCTCCCTCCCCGCACCACCAGCGTCCTCCCGCTCCCGTTTTCCCCAGGGGAACTTCCGCCGGAAGTGGCCCGTCCTGTCTCTCGTCCCCCGAGGAGCATCCGCCGGAAGTACCCCTCCGCCCCCTAGGTACCCCCCCCGGAAACACGACCCGCCAGAATGGTTCCGCCCGGAGCACCGTGTGTATCCGGGATCCCCGCCCCGCTCCCGCCGCCGGTTTTTGGGTCCCGGTGAAGAAAAAATCGTCATTTTTATTTCCTGTCGCTACAGAACCGAGACAGCCCGAGATACAAAACCGGGGGCGTTGCTCCACGTACAAAAGGGGCGCGTGGGGGTTTGGGGGTGAGGCATTTGGGGCGGGGGGGAGGGGTAGCGGGGGAGGGAGGAGCTCCGGATCAGCACCGGCTCCGGTACCGGGCCCGCCCTCCCCCTCGGCGGTTTTTATGGAAATAAAAAAAATATAAAAGGGGCCTGGGATGGGGGCGGGGGGGGTCAGTCCTCGAGGACGATGGGCTCTGAGGTGCTGGCAGGGTGTGGGGGGGCGGAGGGTGCCAGGGCCCCCCCGGACCGCAGGGGCAGCCCCGGTTTCACCTTGAGGGGGAGGTTGGGGCGGCGGGCGGCGCGGCGAAGCTCCAGGTGCGTCAGCGCCTTCCGCAGAGCCCTGGGGTGGGGGGAAATGGGGTGGGGGTCAGCGGTGGAGGGTGCCCCACGGCGCCCCAGAGCCGCCCCCCCCGCCCCAGATCCCCTCCTCTGCCCCATAGCTCCCCAGATTCCCCCACCATAGCCTCACAGATCCCCCCTCTCTGCCCCATGGCCCCCCATATCCCCTCCTCCACCCCACAGCTCCTCAGATTCCCCCTCCGCCCCATAATCCCCCCATTCCCCCCCCCAGCCTCACAGATCCCCATATCCTCTCCTCTGCCCCATGGCCTCCCCTATATCCCCCTCCATGGCCTTACAGACCCCCCCTCCGCCCCATAGCCCCCCAGATTCCCCCCCCCCATAGCCTCACAGATCCCCTGCCTCTGCCCCATGGCTCCCCATAACCTCTCCTCTGCCCCATGGCACCCCCATATCCCTCTCCATGGCCTTACAGACCCCCCCTCTGCCCCATAGCCCCCCAGATTCCCCCCCCCATGGCCTCACAGATCCCCCTACCTCTGCCCCATGGCTCCCCATAACCTCTCCTCTGCCCCATGGCCCCCCCATATCCCCCTCCATGGCCTTACAGACCCCCCCCCCCCCCACTGTGCTCCCACCCCCACCTACCACCAGCGCTACACCCCCCCCACCCCATGGCTCCCCCCACGCCCCATGGCCCCCCCCCCAACCCCATATCCCCCCCCCGCCCCTCACCTGGTGTCCTTGGTGGCCACGAAGACGACGGGGTTGGGGGCGTCCGCGGGGTTCAGCTTCTGCCGCTTGCTGGCAGGGGGGGGCCCGGCGCGCAGCCCCGCCGCCAGGGGGCGCCCGTTGGCCGAGAAGGGGAGGCCCGAGGCCCCCACCTGCGCGGCAGCGTGAGGCCACGCCCCTCGGCCAATCACAGGCCGCCTCCTCCCGCCCCTCGGCCAATCACAGGCCGCCTCCCCCGGCCCCGCCCTGCCCACGGGCCCTAGGAGGTGTCAGTCATCCCAGAGCCCGCCCCTGCCCCCCCCCCGCGCATGCCACTCCCTTGTCAATCAGCCCAGTGCCCACCCCCCACGTCCTCTCCCCACCAATTGGGATCGGCCCCATTCCCACAGGCTCCGCCCCCTGTCAATCACACCAGACCCCCAGCCAATCAACCCCTTCCCACAGGCCCCACCCCGTCAATCACCCCAGAGCCCCATCCAATCCAACCCCTTTCCCCAGGCCCCACCCCCTGTCAATCACCCCAGACCCCCAGCCAATCCAACCCCTTTCCCCAGGCCCCGCCCCCGTCAATCACCACAAGCTCCACCCCCTGCCAATCCCGCAGGCTCCACCCCCCGCCCACCCCCACAGGCCCTGCTCCCTGTCAATCCCAGGGAAGCCCCGCCCCCCCCGGGGCCCTCCCCGCCCCCTCGTAGCCCCCCCAGTTCCGCGTACCCGTACCCGGGGGGGGCGGTGGCCCTCGCCAGCCCCCTCGTAGCCCCGCTTGCCCACCAGCCCCGCCAGCCCCCGGCTCTGGCTCAGCTGGTTCCGGTTGATGGGGGTCTTGGTGCCCCGCGGCGTCTTCGGCTTCAGGGGGGCCTGTGCCGCTGGGGGGGTGGGGGGTGTCAGGACCCCCCCTGCCACCCCACAGCTCCCAGGAAGAGCCCCAAAATCCAGCCCCACGGCCCCAGCTGGCCCCCACCCAGCCCCCTGCGTCTCCCCCAACTGCCCCACACCCCCGGGGACCCCCCCCATGTCCCCCCAGACCTTTGGGGACGCCCCCAGCCACTCCACACCCCTGGGGACCCCCCCCATGTCCCCCCAGACCTCTGGGGACCCCCCCAGCCACCCCACACCCCTGGGGACCCCCCCATGTCCCCCCAGACCTTTGGGGACCCCCCAGCCACCCCACACCCCTGGGGACCCCTCCCATATCCCCCCAGACCTCTGGGGACACCCCAGCCACCCCACACCAGGCACCACACCCCTGGGGACCCCCACCCAATATCCCCCCCAGACCTCCAGGGACCCCCCAGCCACCCCACACCCCTGGGGACCCCTCCCCATATCCCCCCAGACCTTTGGGGACCCCCCAGCCACCCCATGGCTGAACCCCACACCCCCGGGAACCTGCCCCCCATCTCCCAGACCCCCAGGAACCACCCCCCCCCCATCTCGCAGACCCCCAGAGCCCCCCCCACCCCCACATCCCCCAGACCTCCAGGGATCCCCCAGCCCTCTGGGGACGCCCCAGCCACCCCAAGGCCTAGCCCCACACCCCCAGGAACCCACCCACACATCCCCCAGACCCCCAGGGACCCCCCAGACATCCAGAGACCCCTCAGCCACCCCATGGCCCGGCCCCACACCCCCGGGAACCCCACCCCACATCCCCCAGCCCCCCAGGAACCTGCCCCATATCTCCCACACCCCTAGGAACCCCCCCCAGACATCCAGAGACCCCTCAGCCACCCCATGGCCTGGCCCCACACCCCCGGGAACCCCACCCCACATCCCCCAGCCCCCCAGGAACCTGCCCCATATCTCCCACACCCCTAGGAACCCCCCCCAGACATCCAGAGACCCCTCAGCCACCCCATGGCCTGGCCCCACACCCCCGGGAACCCCACCCCACATCCCCCAGCCCCCCAGGAACCTGCCCCATATCTCCCACACCCCTAGGAACCCCCCCCAGACATCCAGAGACCCCTCAGCCACCCCATGGCCTGGCCCCACACCCCCGGGAACCCCACCCCACATCCCCCAGCCCCCCAGGAACCTGCCCCATATCTCCCACACCCCTAGGAACCCCCCCCAGACATCCAGAGACCCCTCAGCCACCCCATGACCTGGCCCCACACCCCTGGGAACCCGCCCCACATCCCCCAGCCCCCCAGGAACCCCCATCCACCCCCTCCCCAGCCCCCCCAGCCCCTCACCCAGCTCCTTGACGATGGCGGCGAGGGGCAGCCGGGCCAGCGGGTGAATCTTGAGGGGAGCCTTAGCGGCCTTGGGCAAGCGGATGGAGCCTGCGGGCAAAGCGGGGGGCGCAGGTGAGAATGGGGAAGGGGGCTGGCAGCTCCCTGCCGTCGCCGCCGCCGTTGCTGCGTCCCCCCCCACCCCGTCACCTACACTCGGCCTTGATGGCGTTGGCGTTGATGGGGGCGTAGGGGCGGCGGGCGGCGCGGCGGGGCTGCAGCACGTCGCGGCAGAGGCGCCGCGCCAGGCGGGTGAGGCGGGTGGTCTGCAGCAGGAAAGTCTGGCGGTTTTTAGCCAGCAGCTTCGCCCGGCTGGCGCTGGTGGTGTAAGGAGAGAGGCTCTGCGCTTCGGGGCGCGAAAGGTGCCCCCGAGAATGCGGCTCCTGCGAGGGGAGGGGGGCAGGGGGAGGGTTGGGGGGGGGTCAGTGGGGTGCTGGGGTGGGGGGGGGCAGTGGGGTGCTGGGGGGGGTCTGCACCCCTAACCCCGGCCCACCCCGGGGCTCACCGAGGCGCTGCGGGCAGCCCCCTCCAGCTGGGTGGGGGTCTTCAGCCCCCCGTATTTCTTCCAGTAGATCCAGCACGAGGCGCAGAGGCGGCACTGCATGTTGGGGGGGCCCCAGGCGTACCACTGGGCGGACTGGGTGGCTGTGGGGCAGGGGAGGATAGGGGGTGGGCGGGGGGACCCTGCAGCTCCTCGAACACCCCCGTCCTGCCCCACAGCCCCTAGAGCTGCCCCTCTGACCCCATTTGGCTCTATGTGCCCCCCATCCTGCCCCCCAGGCCCTAGAGCTGCCCCTCTGCCCCCCATTTGGCTCTATGTGCCCCCCCTTCCTGCCCCACAGCCCCTCTAGCTGCTGCTCTGCCCCCCATTTGGCTCTATGTGCCCCCCCTTCCTGTCCCACAGCCCCTAGAGCTGCCCTTCTGCCCCACATACCCCTACACACACCCTCATCCTGCCCCCCAGCCCCTAGAGCTGCCCCTCTGACCCCACTCCTGCCCCCCATCCCACCCCACAGCCCCTCTAGCTGCTGCTCTGCCCCCCATTTGGCTCTATGTGCCCCCCCTTCCTGCCCAACAGACTCCAGAGCTGCCCTTCTGCCCCACATCCTGCCCCCCATACCCCTACATGCTCCCCCATCCTGCCACACAGCTCCTAGAGCTATCTCTCTGCCCCTCTTCCTGCCCCCCATCCCACCCCACAGCCCCTCTAGCTGCCCCTCTGCCCCTCATTTGGCTCTATGTACCCCCCATCCTGCCCCACAGCCCTTATATAGCTGCTCCTCTGCCCCCCATTTGCCCCTATATGCCCCCCATCCTGCTCCACAGCCCCTAGAGCTGCCCCCCATCCTGCCCCCATAACCCCTACACCCCCCCCTTCCTGCCCCGCAGCCCCTTAGAGCTGCCCCTCTGCCCCCCAAGCTCCTATATGCCCCCTCATCCTGCCCCACAGCCCTTATATAGCTGCTCCTCTGCCCCCCATTTGCCCCTATATGCCCCCCATCCTGCTCCACAGCCCCTAGAGCTGCCCCCCATCCTGCCCCCATAACCCCTACACCCCCCCCTTCCTGCCCCACAGCCCCTAGAGCTGCCCCTCTGCCCCCCAAGCTCCTATATGCCCCCCCATCCTGCCCCACAGCCCTTATATAGCTGCTCCTCTGCCCCCCATTTGCCCCTATACACCCCCCATCCTGCCCCACAGCCTAGAGTTGCCCCCCTGCCCCCCATCCTGCCCCACAGCCCCTAGAGCTGCCCCCCTGCCCCCCATTTGCCCCCCTTCCTGCCCCACAGCCCCTAGAGCTGCCCCTCTGCCCCCCATCCAGCCCCCTAACCCCTCGTCCCAGGACCCCCCCCACCTCCGTGTATCCCCATTCCCCCACCCCAGGACCCCCCCCACCTCCATGTATCCCCATTCCCCCACCCCAGGACCCCCCCCACCTCCGTGTATCCCCATTCCCCCGCCCCAGGAACCCCCGCCCCCCAACCCCAGCGTCCCCCCGCCCCACTGACTGTGACAGCTCTCGCAGGTCAGCCCCTTCTGGAAGCCAGCCCCGTTCATGCCGGGTTTGGAGCCCACCGAGATGATCTGGTTGGGGTTTGGCTTCGTGCTGCAGAGAAAAGGGGGGTCAGGAGGGGTCTGGGGGGGTTTGGGGGGATCTGGGGGGGTCCCATCTTCCCCCCCCCCAGGCCTAGAAGGGGGGTCCAGGCCCCCCCAAGAGCACCCCCTCCCCAACTCACTAAGTGGGGATGTAGACTTGCTTCAGCTTGCTGTCCGCCTCTGCTGCCTTCAGCCTCTTCTGCGAGCAAAGACGGGGGTGAGGCGGGCAGGGCGCGGCGGGGGGGCTCGTAGCAGCCCCCCCAAAACCCCAGCAGCCCCCCCAAACCCCAGCAGAGCCCCCTCCCAAACCTGCTGGATGTAGCGGTCGGTGGTCTTCCACATGTAGTAAAACTGCACGATGCTGGCCAAAGATTTCCAAGGCAGCTGCGGGGAGCGAACGGAAGCGAGTTCTCGTTTTGGGGGTTGTCCTTCGCCCCGAGCTGCCCTCCACCCCCAAAATCCCACGCCCTCCGCCGCCCCAACTCACAAAATCCTGCCGGATATCGTTGAAATCCTTGCCGTATTTCTCCAGTGCTTCCTCAAAAAGCATGGCCTCGGAAGCCGACCACTCCTCCATCTCGTCGCGGCACAAGACCGGCCCCCCCTGCGGCACCAGCGTGGCCATGGCCTTGGCCAAGTCGTAGCCGTTGCGCTGCAGCGTGTCCATGGCGTGGAACTGGGGGCGCAGAACGGGGCGAGGGGATCAGGGGGAGCCCCCCCCACTCCGTGCCATGGAGGTGGGGTGCTCCCCTGGACCCCCTGAGTCTCACCGGATCCCCCTAAGTCTCACCGGATCCCTCAAAATCACACAGGACCCCCCCCAAAATCGCACTGGATCCCCCCCCAGTCTCACCGGATCCCTCAAAATCTCATTGGACCCACACCCCCAATCTCATTGGACCCCTCAAAATCTCACCGAACCCCCCCAAAATCTCACTGGACCTCTCAAAATCTCACCACACCCCCCCCTAGTCTCACTAGATCCCTCAAAATCTCACCAGACCCCCCCGAAATCTCACCAGATCCACCCCCCCTTCTCACTGGACCTCCCCCCCCATTCTCACTGGATCCCCCTAAATCTCACGGGACCCCTCAAAATCTCACCAGATCCCTGCAGAATCTCACCGTACCCCCCAAAAATCTCACTAGATCCCTCGAAATCTCAGCGGACCCCCCCAAAATCTCACTAGATCCCCCCAAAATCTCACCAGCGTGATGTCGCGGGAGGCGGCGGCAGCGCTCATGTGCAGGCTGGGCTGCCGGATGGAGCTGCTGCAGTCCAGGGCGCGTGCGAAAGTCCCGACGGCTCTGAGACGCGGGGCGGGGGGACAAGGGAGGCGAGGGGGTGTCAGCGGGGGGCTCCCCGTGTCCCCCCCTGCCCCCTGTGTCCCCCCCTGCTCCCCGCCACCCTCCCCGGCCCCAGCTCACCGTGCCACCACGAGGAACTGGTCGATCTGCCGGTCCGTCAGGGGGTTGTCGGGATCCCACACTTTCATCTCCATCTTCTGCTGGTTGCGGTTGTCTGACTCGCCTGGGGGAAGGGGTAAAAGGGGGGCGCAGGCTGAACCCCCTGCGCCCCCCCCCGTGTGGCACAGACCCCCCCCAACACCGCAGAGACCCCCCCCAACCTTCGGCCAGCCGATCCGGGATTTCCGCTTGGTACTTGCAGCCGACCCGGATCTCGCCCTGGTCGGCCAGGAGGGTTTTTTGGACAGGGTCAAACACCAGCGAGTAGAAAAAACAGTCCTGGGGGGGATGGAGAGAAGGCGGGGGGGGCTCAGCTGGGTGAGGGAGCCCCCCAAATTAGCCCCCCACGCACCTTAGCCGGGGGGGCACGGCGCTCTCACCTCCTTCTCCAGATACTGGCCCAAAATGTCGGTCTCGTTGAGGAGCGTCACGCTGCACTTCCCCCTGCGGGGCGCAGAGCGGGGGTGTCACGACGTGGGGCACCCCCTTTCCCTGGGGCACCCCGCTCCCCAGAGCCCCCCAAACTCCCCGGAGCCCCCCCACGCTCCCCGGAGCCCCCCAACGCCCCGGCACGCACCGTATGTGGGTGGCCGGCAGCGACTCGAACTGCCGGGAGAGGAAGAGCTCGCGGTGCTTCAGCTGGTGCCGCTGCTGCTCCGTCATGGTGGGCTGCTTGGACTCCTCCTCGAACTCGCCTGGGCGCAGCCGAGGGGCGGGGGGGGGGGGATTAGAGGGGGGCCCCCCACCCCGGCCCCCATTGTTCTCCCAGCACCCACCCCCTCCGCCCTGGATTTTGGCAGCAGCCCAGGCCGAGGGGGGAGCGAGGGGTGCAGGGGGTGGGGGGCAGCCGGGCCATGCTCACACGCGTGGGAAGCCCAGTGGGGGTGGGGGAGCCCCTGGGGACCCCCCCCAACCCCCCCCCATTAGGGCCTGAACCCCGCTCTGCCCCCCCCAACCCCCCCCCAGGGTGCACCCGTGACCCCCAAATAGGCAAAGCCCCCCCCAAATCATCCCAGGGACAGCGCGTTGCGACAAGCCAGCTCCCCCCACCCCAAACTGGGGGGGGGCAGCACAAATTAGGGGGGGGGGGTCACGGACCCCTCCCAGCACCCTCAGGGAACCGAACGCCCCGAGGCAGGAACGGCAACAAGCCGGGATCCGCCCTGCCACACCCCAGCCCTGGGGCGAGGAAGGGGTGCAGCGCAGCCCCCCACCCCTCCAAAAACGCACCCCCCCGCCCCCGCCACGGGGCGCAGCCACCCGCACTCACGCGCATTGCTGTCGGCCAAGCTGTTGAGGCTGCTGGAAATGTCCCGGCGGCGGAAGAGGCAGACGACCTTGGCCTCTACGTTGCCGTTGGCGGTCTTGGGAGGAGGCAGATAGGAAGGTGAGGAAGGGGCAGAAGCCCCCCCCAAGAATGAAAAGGGAAAAGGCGGGGGGGGGGGGGGGGGGGGGGTGTCCTCATCCCCAGGGGACTGCACCCTGCCACCCCAAATCACCTTGTTGAGCTCCTCGATGCGGCGGACGAGGTAGGGGTTGCTGGAGGAGTTCTCGAAGTAGACGTAGTCTGCGGCGGGGGGAAAAAAGGGGGTGCGGTGAGGAGAGCCCCCCCGCTTTCGCTAACGACTAAGTGGCCCCATTTTCTCTCAAAAAAATTTGGGGGGGGAGGTGGGGTCCCACGGGCACGGTGGGGCTTCCCCCACCGCAACGGGACCCCCTCGGGGAGTCCCTGCTCCTCACAGACGCAGCCCCCCCGTCCCCTCGCCGACGCCAGGACCCCCCTTTCTCCCTCACCGAAACGCAGCCAGCACCCCCTAACACCCCTGGCTCCCCGTCCCCCCCCTTACAGAGCAGGGGTCCCCCACTGCCAAGGGCCCTCCCCTTACAGATGGGGGGGGGGACACGGGATGAACCCACCCCCCCCAGAAGCCGGGGCTCCCCCTTCTCCCTTCGTGGGTCCCTCTTGTCACGGACACGGCACTGCCCCCCCCAAGGGCCCCCCCTCTTCCTCACAGACACGGCGTGGGCTGAGTGTCGCCCACCTCTGGGCTTCAGGGACCCCCGTTCCCCTCACAGTGCCCCCCCCGTCCCTCACAGACCCCCCTAAACCCCTCATGGACGCCCCTAAACCCCTCATGGGACACCCCCCCACTTACAGCCCCCCCATAACCCCTCACAGAACCCCCTAAACCCACACAGACCACCCTAATCCCCTCACGGGACACCCCCCCCACTCACGGGTCCCCCATAACCCCTCACAGACCCCCCAAACCCCACTAAACCCCTCATGGGACACCCCCCCCACTCACGGACCCCCCTAAACCCCTCACGGGACAACCCTCCACTCATGGGACCCCCATAACCCCTCACAGACCCCCCTAATCCCCTCACGGGTCCTCCGTAACCCCCTCATAGACCCCCCAAACCCCTCACAGACCCCCCTAAACCCCTCACAGGACACCCTCCCCCACTCACGGACCCCCCTAAACCACTCACGGACTCCCCCATAACCCCTCACAGACCCCCCTAATCCCCTCACAGACCCCCCTAATCCCCTCATGGGACACCCTGTCCCCCCAGAACCCCTCACAGACCCCCCTAATCTCCTCACAGACCCCCCCTAAGCCCCTCACGGGACACCCCGTCCCTCACAGCACCCCCCGTCCCTCACGGGCCCCCCTAAACCCCTCACGGGACCCCTCCCCCCCCCCCGCCCCCCCATAACCCCTCATACACCCCCCTAATCCACTCACAGACCCACCTAAACCCCTCATAGACCCCCCCTAAAGCCCCTCAAGGGACACCCCATCCCTCACAGGCCCCCCATAGCCCCTCACAGGCCCCCCTAATCCCCTCATAGACCCCTCTAATCCCCTCACAGACCCCCCCAAAAACCCCTCACGGGACACCCTCCTCTCACAGGCCCCCCATAACCCCTCACAGACCCCCCTAAACCCCTCATAGACCCCCCCAAAACCCCTCACGGGACACCCCGTCCCTCACAGGCCCCCCATAGCCCCTCACAGACCCCCCTAAACCCCCCACAGACCCCCTCAAAACCCCTCACGGGACACCCCGTCCCTCACGGGCCCCCCATAGCCCCTCACAGGCCCACCTAAACCCCTCACAGACCCCCCTAAACCCCCCACAGACCCCCTCAAAAACCCCTCACGGGACACCCCGTCCCTCACGGGCCCCCCATAACCCCTCACAGACCCCCCTAAACCCCTCACAGACCCCCCTAATCCCCCCACAGACCCCCCCCAAACCCCTCACGGGACACCCCGTCCCTCACGGGCCCCCCATAACCCCTCACAGACCCCCCTAAACCCCTCACAGACCCCCCTAAACCCCCCACAGACCCCCCCCAAACCCCTCACAGGACACCCCGTCCCTCACGGGCCCCCCATAACCCCTCACAGACCCCCCTAATCCCCCCACAGACCCCCCTAATCCCCTCACGGCCCCCCCCCCCCCGTCCCCTCACGGGCGCGGGGCCCCCTCTCCCCTCCCGCCCCCGGCCCCGCTCACCGCCGACACGGTACATGTTGGCCGCCATGGCCGCTCGCTCGGCCGCGCTACCCCCCGGGCCCGGCCCCGGCCGCGCTTCATCGCCTCCCGCTCCCGCCGCCTCCGCACCGGCACGACCCGTTCGGGCGCCTCCGGAACGGCTTCGGGAGGCTTCGGAACAGGCTCGGCGCGGCCTCGGGCGCTTCCGGAGAAGCCTCGGAACCTTTCGGAAGGAGTTCGGGCACCTCCGGAGAAGCCTCGGGCCCCTCCGGAAGAGCTTCGGGACGCCTCGGCCCGGCCTCGGGCCCCTCCGGAGAAGCCTCGGGACGCCTCGGCGCGGGTTCGGGCCGCTCCGGAAGAGCTTCGGGACGCCTCGGTCTGGCCTCGGGCTCCTCCGGAAGGGGCTCGGCAAGTTCCGCCAGAGCCGGAGCGCTTCCGGAAAGGGGTCGGGAGATGGGGGGTGGTGGTGGTGAGAACAACCTCGGGCCGGCTCGGCAATCTCCGGCGCTTCCGGGAAGTGGGCGGCCGTTTCCGCGGCGGCAGGAAGCAGGCGGAGCCGGGCCCCTGACCCCAGGCTTTATTGTGGCCTCTCACAGTGCAGCGTGAAAACGGGGGCGGGGGGGGAGGGCCCCAGCCCCCCCCCCCCCCCCCCCTTGGTCCCCAGGAGGGTGAGGAAGGGAGGGAGGAAGAGGAAGCGGCTGAGGAAGCGTGGGGGAGGGGCTCAGCGCGGCTCGGGGTCCCCCCCAGGCTCGGGGGTGCAGGGCGAGCGGCTGCAGGGTGGCGGTGGCCCCCCCAGCACCCGCCACTGGAAGACGCTGGTGTCCTTGCCCCCCAGGGAGACGAGGTGGCCGTCGTCGTGGGTGAAGCGCACGTTGGTGACATGGCTGCCGTGGCCCCCGTACACGTGGCTCGGGGCCTGCGGGCGAGCGTGAGCGGGCGAGCGGCAGCGGGCGCACGCGCCCCGGTTCCCCGTACGCCAGCGCGTGCCCGCGTGCCTCAGGCCCGGGGCTGCTCCTCGCACGCGTCTTGCGCGCCCGTGCCTTCCCCGTGCACGCACACGCCTTCCCCTTGCACATGTTGCACGCACACGCCTTCCCCTTGCACATCTTGCACGCACACGCCTTCCCCTTGCACGTGTGTTGTATGCACATGCCTTCCCCTTGCACGTGTTGCACGCACACACCTTCCCTTTGCACACACGTGTTGCATGCACATGCCTTCCCTTGCACACGTGTTGTATGCACATGCCTTCCCCTTGCACAGGTGTGTTGCATGCACACGCCTTCCTCTTGCACACGCGTGCCCCTTGCAAGCGCCTGCCCTCCTGCAGCCTCTCCCCTGCACCCTCCCTGCCCCACGCTGGGGGTCTGGACCCCCCTGTCCCCCCCCCAGCCCACCCCACTCAGGGGTCTGCCCCCCCCCCCCCCCCAGCCCACTCCACTTGGGGGTCTGGCCCCCCACAGCCCCCCAGCTCGCCCCACCCCAGGGTCCAGACCCCCCTGTTGCCCCCCTGACCCCCCCCAGACCACCCCAGCCAGGGGTCTGGAACCCCCTGTCCCCCCCAGCCCACCCCACTTGGGGGTCTGGCCCCCCACAGCCCCCCAGCTCACCCCACCTGGGGTCTGGAACCCCCTGTCCCCCCCAGCCCACCTCACCTGGGGGTCCAGACCTCTCCTGTCCCCCCCAGCCCACTCCACCTGGGGTCTGGAACTCCCTGTCCCCCCCAGCCCACCCCATCCAGGGGTCTGGCCCCCCGCAGCCCCCCAACCCGGCCTACCTGGGGGTCTGGACCCCATCCTGTCCCCTCCCTGTCCCCCCAGCTCACCCAACCTGGGGTCTGACCCCCTTGTCCCCCCCAGCTCGCCCCACCCGGGGGTCCAGACCCCCCGTCCCCCCCAGCTCACCCCACTCAGGGGTCTGGACCCCTGCAGCTCCCCAACCTGCTCCACCTGGGGGTCTGGACCCCCCTGTCCCCTCCCTGTCCCCCCAGCTCACCCACCCGGGGGTCTGGACCCCCCGCAGCCCCCCAACCTACCCCATCTGGGGGTCTGGACCCCCTCCTGTCCCCTCCTTGTCCCCCCAGCCTGCCCAACCTGGGGTCTGGACCCCCCCAGTCCCCCCCAGCCCACCCCACCTGGGGGTCTGGACCCCATCCTGTCCCCTCCCTGTCCCCCCAGCTCACCCACCCGGGGGTCTGGACCCCCCGCAGCCCCCCAACCTACCCCATCTGGGGGTCTGGACCCCATCCTGTCCCCTCCCTGTCCCCCCAGCTCACCCACCCGGGGGTCTGGACCCCCGCAGCCCCCCAACCCACCCCATCTGGGGGTCTGGACCCCATCCTGTCCCCTCCCTGTCCCCCCAGCTCACCCACCCGGGGGTCTGGACCCCCCGCAGCCCCCCAACCCGCCCCACCTCGGGGTCTGGACCCCATCCTGTCCCCTCCCTGTTCCCCCAGCTCACCCACCCGGGGGTCTGGCCCCCCCCAGCCCCCCAGCCCACCCCACCTGGGGGTCCGGACCCCCCCAGTGCCCCCCATCCCACCTTGGGGCGGGCGCAGGGGTACTGGAAGAGATGAACTTTGCAAAAATCATCGGCCACGGCCACCACGCGCTCGTGGTGGGACCGGCACAGGGAGTTGATGTCGGTGCCATCGGAGCCGTCAGCCCAGACGCCTGCCAGGGACATGGGGAGGGGGTCAAGGGAACCCTCCAGGACCCCCCCCCAAATTCCCGTCCCCCCTTGTGCCCCCCCAAACACGCTCACCGAAGACGTGGAAGCCCAAGACGCAGGTGTAGGACGCCCATTCCCGGTCCCGGCTTTCGAAGCGGTTGCGGAGCAGTTTGCAGCCCCCGGCGACGTCCCCTGGGTGGGTGGGTGGGGGACACAGGGACAATGAAACCCCCAGCCCCCGGTGCCCCCCAGCCGCCCCCCCAAATCCATCCCCCTCGCTCACAGTAGAGGATTTCGTAGTCCCCCGAGTTGGACATGATGAAGCGGCCGTCTTTGGACCAGTCCAAGTGGGTGATGAAGCTGGAGTGGCCCTGGGGGACAAAGAGGGGGTGTTGGGGACAGTGGGGACCCCCAAAAAGCCCCCCCACCCCCCGACTCTCACCGTGCAGCGCCCAAAGCGGGTGTACTTGCGCCCGCCCTCGGCGACGCTGTAGATGTAGATGAAGTTGTCGTGGGAGCCGATGGCCAGGAAAGAGCCGTCTGCGGGGACAGGGACGAGGGTTGGGGACATCGAAGGGGACACGTCGGGGTCCCCTCCCGCTTCCGTGGGGCTGGGGGCTCACCCGGGGAGAACCGCACCACCGAAAGCTGCTCGTTCCCGTCCGAGCCCCCGGCCAGCGGCTGCTGAGTTGTCGTGTCCAGCACCAGCCATCTACGGGGACAACGGGGGACACGGCGGGGGGGGGGGGACACACGGGGGGGGACATGGGGACACGGAGGGGGACGAAGGCACAGCGGGGACCGGGGGGGGACATGGGGACGGCGGGGTCGGGCGGGCTGAGGGCACCGGCCCCCCCCCCGCCGTGTCCCCGTCCTCCCATGGCTCAGCCCCCGCTGCGTGGCACCGTGCCCCCGGCCACTGGCACCCGTGTCCCCCCCCCCCGCCCCCGATGTCCCCCCGTCACTCACCGCCCCGTGAGCAGCCCCACGGCCACCACTTGCCCCCCGGGGTGGAAATCGGCACAGAGCCCCGTGTCCTGCGGGGGATGGGGATGTCAGGCCATGGGGGTGCTGGGCCACCCCCCCTGGAACCCCCCCCCGTTACCCCCACACCAGGCTCCTGCCCCCTGGTCCCCCCAGCCCCCCTGTACCCCCATACCAGGTCCCCTGGTCCCCCCAGCCCCCCTGTACCCCCATACCCCCCTACCAAGTCCCCCCAGACCCCCACACCAGCCTCCTTCCCCCCCCTCCAACCCCCCTGTACCCCCATACCCCCCCATCAGGCTCCCACCCTCTGGTCCCCCCAGCCCCCCTGTACCCCCATACCAGGTCCCCTTGTTCCCCAGACCCCCCAAACCCCCATACCAGGCTCCTGCCCCCCTCAGCCCCCCTGTACCCCCATACCAGGTCTCCCAGCCCCCCTGTACCCCCATATCCCCATACCAGGCTCCTACCCCCTGCCCCCCCCAGCCCCCCTGTACCCCCATATCCCCATACCAGCCTCCTGCCCCCCCAGCCCCCCTGTACCCCCATACCCCCATACCAGCCTCCTACCCCCTGCCCCCCCCAGCCCCTCTGTACCCCCATACCAGTCTCCCAGCCCCCCTACCCCCATACCAGTCTTCCAGGCCCCCCAGCCCCCCTGTACCCCCATACCAGCCTCCTGCCCCCCCTAGCCCCCCTGTACCCCCATATCCCCATACCAGCCTCCTGCTCCTGTTCCCCCCAGCCCCCCTGTACCCCCATACCAGGTCCCCTTGTCCCCCCAGCCCCCCCCAGCCCCCCTGTACCCCCATACCAGTCTCCTAGACCCCCAGCCCCCCATACCCCCATACCAGCCTCCTGCCCCCCCAGCCCCCCGTACCCCCATACCAGCCTCCTGCCCCCCCCAGCCCCCCGTACCCCCATACCAGGTCCCCTTGTACCCCCAGGCCCCCCCAGCCCCCCTGTACCCCCATACCAGGTCCCCTTGTCCCCCCAGCCCCCCTGTACCCCTGTACCCCCATACCAGCCTCCTGCCCCCCCAGCCCCCGTACCCCCATACCAGCCCTGCCAGCCCCCCCCAGCCCCCCATACCCCCATACCAGCCTCCTGCCCCCCCCAGCCCCCCGTACCCCCATACCAGGTCCCCTTGTACCCCCAGGCCCCCCCAGCCCCCCTGTACCCCCATACCAGGTCCCCTTGTCCCCCCAGCCCCCCCAGCCCCCCTGTACCCCTGTACCCCCATACCAGCCTCCTGCCCCCCCAGCCCCACTGTACCCCCCATATCCCCATACCAGCCTCCTCGCCCCCCCCCAAGCCCCCGTACCCCATACCAGCCCCGCCAGCTCCCCCCAGCCCCCCGTACCCCCATACCAGCCCCGCCAGCTCCCCCCAGCCCCCTGTACCCCCATACCAGCCCTGCCAGCCCCCCCCAGCCCCCCGTACCCCCATACCAGCCCTGCCAGCCCCCCCCAGCCCCCTGTACCCCCATACCAGCCCCGCCAGCCCCCCAACCTCCAGCGCCAGGCTCCAGGCCAGCGCGTGCTCCTGCCCGTCCCACAGGCAGAGCTGCCGGTCGTGGCCGCAGGTGAGGAAAAGGCAGCAGCTGGGGTGGGTGGCCAAGCCCCACACCTCGTCCGTGTGTCCCTGGCAGGGGGGGGACAGGGGGGTCATCACCCCGTCCCCATAGCGGGGAGACCCCCCCCATAGCACCCCCCCACTTCCCCGACCCAACCTGCACGATGGGGGTGAAGCCGTCGGCCAGCGTCCCCCGCAATAGGGCGTTGCGGGTTGTCCCCACCAGCAGCTCGTCCCCGGGTCCCTCGGCGATGGTCCGCACCGCCCCGAAGCGCTCGGGGAGCTGGGGGGGGGCGGTCAGGGAGACGGAGAGGGGGCACTCAGGGAGGGCACCCCAAAACCTGCCCTTCCCGGTCACCCCCAGCCCGCAGCACTCGGCGAGCTGGGCAACCGGGGTAGGTTCTGAGGGTCGGAGCAGGTTTTGGGGGTGGCTGGGGCAGATTTTTTGGGGGGGGGGGGAACTAAGGGAGGGTTTTGGGGTGCGTCCCCCACCTCGGCCTCCTGCAGCAGGGCCAGCGCGGGGCTCCAGCAGACCACCCGCCGGTCCTTGCCGCCGCCGCTCAGCACCGTCCCGTCTCGCCGGCGGCACAGGGCGAAGATGCTGCCTTCGTGCGCCCGGGTCTGCTGCCCGATCTGGTAGGTCTCTGCGGAGCCGGGGGGTCAGCCCCCGCAGCTGCCCCACAGTCCCCCGTCCCTATCTCCCCGTCCCCCCACCTTTGCCACCCTTGCCGGGCGTCCGGCCGTCGCCGGCGGCGCGGGTCCAGGTCAGGATGTTGCCTTCGGAGTCACCCGTCAGCACGTCCCCGGCGGCGTCGAAGATGAAGCACTGGATGAATTTGGGCTTTTTGTACTTCTGGAAGGGGAGGGAAATAGCAGCGTCGGCACAAACCCGGCCCCCCCCGGCCCCCACCCCAGCACCCTGGGGTGCCCCCCTCACCCCGAAGATGCCCTGCTTCTTGGTGAGGGTGGCCCCGCTCCAAGTCCAGAAGTAGACGTGGGATTTGCCACTGGTGATGATGCTGCTGCTGTCTTGGGGGTTGAACTCCACCGTCAGCACTGACTCGTTCGTGCTCTGCGGAGCCGGGGGAGCAAACCGTTAGCTCGGATACCCGGGACCCCCCCCATCCCGGATGCCGGGGTCGTCCCCCCCACGCCCCAATCCGGACGCCTGCGTCCCCTCACCTTCACCTCCGCCTGCTTGGTGCCGCGGGCGCAGTCCCACACCGACATCATGTGCTCGTTGGAGTCGTCCACCACGCAGAGGTAGGCTCCCTGGTCCTGGGAGGGGGGACAGGGGTGAAGGGGACGGACGTGGGACTGCAGGGGGACAGAGGGACAAGGGGGGGTGCGCGGACTCACGGCGGTGGAGAAGGCGAGGGAGCCCACGCCCCGCTCGAAGCTGCCGAGGCCGATCTGCTGCAGCGTCAGCAGCGTGGCCGAGTCCCAGATGTGCACGATGGGCTGCAGCGGCTGCGGGGACAGCGCGGGTCGGGGGGCAGGGGGTCCCGGGGGTCCCATCCCACGGTGCGGGGACACATAGCCCCATCCCGCCCCGTCCTTGTCCCCATCCCAGCCTGTCCTCATCGCTGGCCTATCTTCATTCCATCCCATCCCATCCCAATCCCCATGCCATCCTGATCTCCATCCTCATCCCATCCCCATCTCTGTCTCTGTCTCATCCCGTCCTGTCCCATCCCACCCCAATCTCCATTCCCATCCCAATGCCCATCCCATCCCATCCTGATCTCCATCCCCATCCCATCCCATCCCAATCTCTGTCTCATCATGTCCCATCCCATCCTGTCCCCTCCCATCCCATCCCATCCCCATCTCTGTCTCATCCAATCCTAATCCCCATCCCATCCCTCCCCATCCCAATCTCCATCCCCATCCCATCCCTATCTCTGTCTCATCCTGTCCCCTCCCCTCCCATCCCAATCCCATACCAATCTCCATCCCAATCTCCATCCCATCCCAATCTCCATCCCATCCTATCCCATTCCCATCCCAATCATCATCCCATCTCACCCCCATGTCTGACTCATCCTATTCCCATCCCATCCCAATCTCCATTGCACCCCAATCTCCATCCCATCCCATCCCAATCTCCATCCCCATCCCATCCCATCCCATCCCATCCCAGTCTCCATCCCCATCCCAATCCCCATCCTATCCCAATCTCCATCTCCATCCCATCCCAATCATCATCCCAACTCATCCCCATCTCTGACTCATCCTATCTCCATCCCATCCCAATCTCCATTGCAACCCAATCTCCATCCCATCCCAATCATCATCCCAACTCATCCCCATCTCTGGCTCATCCTATCTCCATCCCATCCCAATCTCCATTGCATCCCAATCTTCATCCCATCCCAATCTCCATCCCATCCCAATCTCCATCCCCATCCTCATTCCAATCCCCACCCCACCCCATCCCATCCCAATCGCCATCGCCATCCCAATCTCCATTGCATCCCATCCCAACCTCCATCCCATCCCAATCTCCATCCCCATCCCCATCCCCATCCCAATCTCCATCCCATCCCGTCCCAATCTCCATCGCATCCCAATCTCCATTTCATCCCAATCTCCATCCCCATCCCATCCCATCCCAATCTCCGTCGCATCCCAGTCTCCATCCCATCCCCATCCCATCCCAATCTCCATCGCATCCCAATCCCATCCCATCCCAATCTCCATCCCCATCCCAATCCCATCCCATTCCCATCCCAATCTCCCTCCCCATTCCCATCCCAATCTCCCTCCCCATCCCAATCCCATCCCATTCCCATCCCCATCCCAATCCCCATCCCCACCCCACCCCATCCCCATCCCAATCCCCATCCCCACCCCACCCCATCCCCATCCCAATCCCGCCCCAATCCCGATCCCAACGCCTCCCCCGTACCTTGCCGTCCTTGTCCACGCCGGCCGCCTGCCCCGTGGCGACGCGCAGGCGGTCGGGGTGCACGGCCAGGCTGGGGGGGGGACACACAGCGGGTGATGGGGGGGTGGATCGGGATCCGGGGGGACCCCCGCCCCCCCGCCGGGGCTCACCAGCGCACGCAGTCGCTGTGGCGCAGGTAATGGCGCTGGCGGCGGCGCGGGACGTG
Organism: Pelecanus crispus; assembly: GCF_030463565.1. Taxonomy (NCBI): domain Eukaryota; kingdom Metazoa; phylum Chordata; class Aves; order Pelecaniformes; family Pelecanidae; genus Pelecanus; species Pelecanus crispus. The sequence continues at coordinate 86,714,268 of NC_134676.1, forward strand.
GAGGAGGATGACCACGCAGGCGATGAAGTACACCAGCTCGCCCGAGGCCAGCACGTGCAGGTTGGAGCGGCTGTCCCGGCCCCGGTAGCCGTAGCTGAGCGGCGTTAAGGGATGTAACGGCTGCTGGGGGGGGGGGGGATCTGCACCCCAACTCCATGCCCCCACCCTGAGGGGGACCTCCAGGTGGGGAGCCCGGGGGGGGACCCCCAGAGAGGGGTGGGGACCCCAGGTGGGGAGCCCAGAGAGGGGGGACCCCCAGAGAGGGGTGGGGACCCCAGGTGGGGAGCCCAGAGGGGGGGGACCCCCAGAGAGGGATGGGGAGGGACCCCAGGTGGGGACCCCCAGGTGGGGAGCCCAGAGGGGGGGGGGACCCCCAGAGAGGGATGGGGACCCCCCAGAGAAGGGTGGGACCCCCAGAGAGGGATGGGGACATGAGAGCAATAGGGATGGGGACCCCCAGGTGGGGAGCCCAGAGAGGGGGGGGGACCCCCAGAGAGGGGTGGGGATATGACAGCGATAGGGATGGGGAACCCCAGGTGGGGAGCCCGGGGGGGGACGACCCCCAGAGAGGGATGGGGAGGGACCCCAGGTGGGGACCCCCAGGTAGGGGCCCCAGAGAGGGATGGGGACCCCCAGGTGGGGACCCCCAGAGAGGGGTGGGGACCCCCAGAGAAGGGTGGGACCCCCAGATGGAGACCCCCAGAGGGATGGGGCCAGGGATGGGGACCCGCAGAGAGGGATGGGGACCCCCAGATGGGAACCCCAGAGAGGGGTGGGAATGGGGCCAGGGATGGGACCCCCCCAGAGAGGGCTGGGGACCCCCAGGTGGGAACCCCAGAGAGGGGTGGGAATGGGGCCAGGGATGGGACCCCCAGAGAGGGCTGGGGACCCCCAGGTGGGAACCCCAGAGAGGGGTGGGAATGGGGCCAGGGATGGGACCCCCAGAGAGGGCTGGGGACCCCCAGGTGGGAACCCCAGAGAGGGGTGGGAATGGGGCCAGGGATGGGACCCCCCAGAGAGGGCTGGGGACCCCCAGGTGGGAACCCCAGAGAGGGGTGGGAATGGGGCCAGGGATGGGACCCCCAGAGAGGGCTGGGGACCCCCAGGTGGGAACCCCAGAGAGGGGTGGGAATGGGGCCAGGGATGGGACCCCCAGAGAGGGCTGGGGACCCCCAGGTGGGAACCCCAGAGAGGGGTGGGAATGGGGCCAGGGATGGGACCCCCCAGAGAGGGCTGGGGACCCCCAGGTGGGGACCCCAGAGAGGGGTGGGAATGGGGCCAGGGATGGGACCCCCAGAGAGGGCTGGGGACCCCCAGGTGGGGACCCCAGAGAGGGGTGGGAATGGGGCCAGGGATGGGACCCCCAGAGAGGGCTGGGGACCCCCAGGTGGGGACCCCAGAGAGGGGTGGGAATGGGGCCAGGGATGGGACCCCCCAGAGAGGGCTGGGGACCCCCAGGTGGGAACCCCAGAGAGGGGTGGGAATGGGGCCAGGGATGGGACCCCCAGAGAGGGCTGGGGACCCCCAGTTTGGGGGGTGGGCGGGTGCGGACACGCGGCCGGGACGTGCCGTAGGGGGCCGGCCCCCCCCCCCGCCAATCCACGGTGCAGGATACACCCAGTCGAGCTGGAGGCGCTCGGGGGGCAGCTCGGCCCGCAGCCCCCCGTAGGGGCCCAGCCCCGAGGGCACGTACATGGTGATGGGGCGACCCCGCAGGAACATCTTCACCGACACCCCCTCTGTGGGGCGGGGACGCCGGGGGTCACCCCACAGCCCCCCGGCCTCCGCCCCACGGCCGGCTGGACGGACAGATGCCCCCCAGCCTCACCCAGGTTGTAGTTCCCGCGGCGTGACCCTGGGGAGGGAAACGGCGTTACGCCCCCCAAAATGAGCACCCCTGCACCCCGCTAATGACACCCCCAACCCCCTGCACCCTAAAAATGACCCCCTCCCCCAACCCCCCCCCCCCCCCCCCCCAGCACCCACCTGGGCTCAGGGTGGGCTCCTTCGGGCGGCTGCCAGGGAGAGGTGGCGTCAACGGGGGAGTGTGGGGGTGCAGGGGGGGATGGGGGTGCAGGGGAGGTTTGGGGGTGCAGGGGGATGTGGGGGTGCAGGGGGGGATGAGGGGGTGCAGAGGGGATGGGGGTGCGCAGGCGGGGTTGGGGTGCAGGGGGGAGGAAGGGGGTTACGGGCGGGGGATGTGGGGGTGCAGGGGGGGTTTGGGGGTGCAGGGGGGGGGCCCCCCACCTCTCAGGGCTCCCCGCCTGCAGCAGGAGGTTGGCGGACGAAGCCGCTTTCCTGCTCAGGCGCTGCCGGGGGCTGGCGCTGCCGGAGGAGGAGCTGTGCCTGCGCAGGCTGGGGGGCACGGGGGGACATGGGGGGCACGGGGGGACATGGGGGACACGGGCGACATGGGGGGCACGGGGGGACATGGGGGACACGGGCGACATGGGGGGCACAGGGGACATAGGCGACACGGGGGACATGGGGGGCACGGGGGGGACATGGGGGATACGGTCAGTGAAGGGTTAACAGCCCCCCAGCTCTCATAGCCCCCCCAAATCCCACCCTAACCCCGACACCATCCTCCCCGTGGACCCTGGCAAGCGGGCCCCCAGCCCCTCTCCCCACAGCCCCCCCAGAAGACCCAGGCCCCCCCATTCCCCTCCCTACAGCCCAGGCCCCCCCATGCTTCTCCCCACAGCCCCCCCAGCAGCCCCAGCCCCCCCCCCTTCCTCTCCCCACAGCCCCCCCAACAGACCCAGGACCCCCATTCCTCTCCCCACAGCCCCCCCAGCAGCCCCAGGCCCCCCCCTTCCTCTCCCCACAGCCCCAGGCCCCCATCCCTCTCCCCACAGCCCCCCCAACAGACCCAGGACCCCCCATTCCTCTCCCCACAGCCCCCCCAGCAGCCCCAGGCCCCCCCATTCCTCTCCCCACAGCCCCAGCCCCCCCCCTTCCTCTCCCCAGCAGCCCCAGCCCCCCCCATTCCTCTCCCCAGCAGCCCCCCTCAAAAGAGCACCCCGGCATCCAGGCCCCCCCCCTCTCTCCCCACAGCCCCCCTGTTCTCCCCAGCAGACCCAGATATTGGGGTCCCCCCATCCTCACAGCTCTTTGTGGGCAACCCGCGGGGCCGGGCTGGGGGGCTGCCGGGGGGGAATCGGGAGCTGGGGGCTCCGGGGATGCCGGGGCGGGTGCTGGGGGGCACGGGGGGGACCCCGGGGGGGGTGGCTCCTGGGGTTCCCCGCTGCTTCCCGGCGTCTCCGGGCTTGGGGCCGTCTCCTCCGTCTGTGTCCCCACCGGTGACAGCTCGGGGGGGTTCCAGGGGGGCTGGGGGGGGGCCCGTCGGGGTCCAGTTGTAGGTAGGGCTCCGGGATGGCACCATTGGCTGCTGGGGGGGGCAGAGGGGTCAGCACCCAAGACCCCCACAGAGCCAGGTATCCTGGGGGACCCCGATTCCCCGACCCCATGGCGGGGTGGGGGACCCCCAGCACCCCAGGGGGACCCCCGGCGTCGAGGCCTCACCGTGGGGCAGGTGCCGCAGCAGCCGGGGTAGGTGCTGGTCGTAGAGGCCGAGGCGTCGCAGGGCGTCCGCCAAGGCTGCCTTCACCAACGCCAGCTCCTCCTCGAGCCGCTGCAGCCGCAGCTCCAGGGGGGCCGGGGGGCCTGGGGGGCCTGGCTCACCTGCGGGAGGGGAGAGGGTGACGTGGTGCTGCTGCCTGGGGGACCCAGGTGGCTGGGAACCCCTGTGCCACCCCAGCACCCAGGGACCCAGGGACCCCTGTGCCACCCCCCAGCACCCAGGGACCCCAGGACCCCTGTGTCACCCACAGCACCCAGGGACCGAGTGACGCCTGTGCCACCCACAGCACCCAGGGACCCCTGTGCCACCCCAGCACCCAGGGACCCAGGGACCCCTGTGCCACCCCCAGCACCCAGGGACGCAGGGACCCCTGTGTCACCCCAGCACCCAGGGACCGAGGGACCCCTGTGCCACCCCCAGCACCCAGGGACCCAGGGACCCCTGTGCCACCCCCAGCACCCAGGGACCCAGGGACCCCTGTGCCACCCCCAGCACCCAGGGACCCAGGGACCCCTGTGCCACCCCAGCACCCAGGGACCCAGGGACCCCTGTGCCACCCCGGGACCCAGGGACCCAGGGACCCCTGTGCCACCCCCAGCACCCAGGGGACCCAGGGACCCCTGTGCCACCCCAGCACCCAGGGACCCAGGGACCCCTGTGCCACCCCCAGCACCCAGGGACCCAGGGACCCCTGTGCCACCCCCAGCACCCAGGGACCCCTGTGCCACCCCAGCACCCAGGGACCGAGGGACCCCTGTGCCACCCCAGCACCCAGGGACCCCGGGACCCCTGTGTCACCCCAGCACCCAGGGACCGAGTGACGCCTGTGCCACCCCCAGCACCCAGGGACCCCTGTGCCCACCCCAGCACCCAGGGACCCAGGGACCCCTGTGCCACCCCCGGGACCCAGGGACCGAGGGACCCCCTGTGCCACCCACAGCACCCAGGGACCCAGGGACCCCTGTGTCACCCCAGCACCCAGGGACCGAGGGACCCCTGTGCCACCCCCAGCACCCAGGGACCCAGGGACCCCTGTGCCACCCCCAGCACCCAGGGACCCAGGGACCCCTGTGCCACCCCAGCACCCCAGGGACCCCGGGACCCCTGTGCCACCCCAGCACCCAGGGACCCAGGGACCCCTGTGCCACCCCAGCACCCAGGGACCGAGGGACCCCTGTGCCCACCCCGGGACCCAGGGACCCAGGGACCCCTGTGCCACCCCCAGCACCCAGGGACCCCTGTGCCACCCCCAGCACCCAGGGACCGAGGGGACCCCTGTGCCACCCCCCAGCACCCAGGGACCCCTGTGCCACCCCAGCACCCAGGGACCGAGGGACCCCTGTGCCACCCCAGCACCCAGGGACCCCGGGACCCCTGTGTCACCCCAGCACCCAGGGACCGAGTGACGCCTGTGCCACCCCCAGCACCCAGGGACCCCCTGTGCCACCCCAGCACCCAGGGACCCAGGGACCCCTGTGCCACCCCGGGACCCAGGGGACCGAGGGACCCCTGTGCCACCCCAGCACCCAGGGACCCCTGTGCCACCCACAGCACCCAGGGACCCAGGGACCCCTGTGTCACCCCAGCACCCAGGGACCGAGTGACACCTGTGCCACCCCAGCACCCAGGGACCCCGGGACCCCTGTGCCACTCCCAGCACCCAGGGACCCAGGGACCCCTGTGCCACCCCCAGCACCCAGGGACCCGAGGGACCCCTGTGCCACCCCAGCACCCAGGGACCCAGGGACCGAGTGACGCCTGTGCCACCCCAGCACCCAGGGACCCCGGGACCCCTGTGCCACCCCCAGCACCCAGGGACGCAGGGACCCCTGTGTCACCCCCAGCACCCAGGGACCGAGTGACGCCTGTGCCACCCCCAGCACCCCGGGACCCCTGTGCCACCCCCAGCACCCAGGGACCCAGGGACCCCTGTGCCACCCCCAGCACCCAGGGACCCCTGTGCCACCCCAGCACCCCAGGGACCGAGGGAACCCCTGTGCCACCCCAGCACCCAGGGACCCAGGGACCCCTGTGCCACCCCCCAGCACCCAGGGACCCCGGGACCCCTGTGCCACCCACAGCACCCAGGGACCCCTGTGCCACCCCCAGCACCCAGGGACCCAGGGACCCCTGTGCCACCCCAGCACCCAGGGACCCAGGGACCCCTGTGCCACCCCCAGCACCCAGGGACCCCGGGACCCCTGTGCCACCCCCAGCACCCAGGGACCCCGGGACCCCTGTGCCACCCCCCAGCACCCAGGCACCTAGAGACCCCTGTGCCAGCACCCAGGGACCCCTGTGCCACCCCCATCACCCTGGCACCCAGAGACCCCTGTGCCAGCACCCAGGGACCCTGAGACCACTGTGCCAGCACCCAGCGACCCCTGTGCCACCCCCAGCACCCAGGGACCCCTGTGCCAGCACCGAGGCACCCCTGTGCCACCCCAGCACCCAGGCACCATGAGACCCCTGTGCCACCCCCAGCACCCAGGGACCCAGAGACCCCTGTGCCACCCCCAGTACCCCTGAGACCCCTGTGCCAGCACCCAGCACCCAGAGACCCCTGTGCCACCCCCATCACCCTGGCACCCCAGAGACCCCTGTGCCAGCACCCAGGGACCCTGAGACCCCTGTGCCACCCCCAGCACCCAGGGACCCCTGTGCCACCCCAGCACCCAGGCACCTAGGCACCCAGAGACCCCTGTGCCACCCCCAGCACCCAGGGACCGCTGTGCCACCCCCAGCACCCAGGGACCCAGGCATCCAGGGACCCCTGTGCCACCCCAGCACCCAGAGACTCCTGTGCCACCCCAGCCTCTCCCCCCCATGCCCCAGCGTGGCCCCTGGCACCCCGCCCCCCCCGGCCCCACTCCCGGGGCGCAGTGGGGTGCACGGGGCCACCCTGCCTCTGGGGTGGGGGGGGCAAGGGGATGCTCCTTGGGGGGGGTCAGTGGGGTGGAGCGGGGGTCCCCAGCAGAGCCCCAATCCCCCCGCCCCGCTCCGTTAACCCCTGGGTGCCCGTGGGGCGGGGGCTCACCCTGGGTGCCGCGTTCCCGCGGGGGCTCCATGGCGGGCGAGCGGCCGGGCCCACGCGAGGCCTCGGCCTCGGCCTCC